>NW_027469203.1:300000-382746 GCF_051020765.1 Lasioglossum baleicum | reverse complement strand
TGCGTTATGCGTTATGCGTTATGCGTTATGCGTTATGCGTTATGCGTTATGCGTTATGCGTTATGCGTTATGCGTTACGCGTTATGCGTTATGCGTCATGCGTTATGCGTTATGCGTTATGCGTTAAGCGTTATGCGCAATGGGTTATGCGTTATGCGTTATGCGTTATGCGTTAAGCGTTATGCGTAACGGGTTATGCGTTATGCGTTATGCGTTATGCGTTATGCGTTATGCGTTATGCGTTATGCGTTATGCGTTATGCGTTATGCGTTATGCGTTATGCGTTATGCGTACCGGGTTATGCGTTATGCGTTATGCGTTATGCGTTATGCGTTATGCGTTATGCGTTATGCGTTATGCGTTATGCGTTATGCGTTATGCGTTATGCGTTATGCGTTATGCGTTATGCGTTATGCGTTATGCGTTATGCGTTATGCGTTATGCGTTATGCGTTATGCGTTATGCGTTATGCGTTATGCGTTATGCGTTATGCGTTATGCGTTATGCGTTATGCGTTATGCGTTATGCGTTATGCGTTATGCGTTATGCCTTATGCGTTATGCGTTATGCGTTATGCGTTATGCGTTATGCGTTATGCGTTATGCGTTATGCGTTATGCGTTATGCGTTATGCGTTATGCGTTATGCGTTATGCGTTATGCGTTATGCGTTATGCGTTATGCGTTATGCGTTATGCGTTATGCGTTATGCGTTATGCGTTATGCGTTATGCGTTATGCGTTATGCGTTATGCGTTATGCGTTATGCGTTATGCGTTATGCGTTATGCGTTATGCGTTATGCGTTATGCGTTATGCGTTATGCGTTATGCGTTATGCGTTATGCGTTATGCGTTATGCGTTATGCGTTATGCGTTATGCGTTATGCGTTATGCGTTATGCGTTATGCGTTATGCGTTATGCGTTATGCGTTATGCGTTATGCGTTATGCGTTATGCGTTATGCGTTATGCGTTATGCGTTATGCGTTATGCGTTATGCGTTATGCGTTATGCGTTATGCGTTATGCGTTATGCGTTATGCGTTATGCGTTATGCGTTATGCGTTATGCGTTATGCGCTATGCGTTATGCGTTATTCGTTATGACTTTTGCGTTATGCGTTATGCGTTATGCGTTATGCGTTATGCGTTATGCGTTATGCGTTATGCGTTATGCGTTATGCGTTATGCGTTATGCGTTATGCGTTATGCGTTATGCGTTATGCGTTATGCGTTATGCGTTATGCGTTATGCGTTATGCGTTATGCGTTATGCGTTATGCGTTATGCGTTATGCGTTATGCGTTATGCGTTATGCGTTATGCGTTATGCGTTATGCGTTATGCGTTATGCGTTATGCGTTATGCGTTATGCGTTATGCGTTATGCGTTATGCGTTATGCGTTATGCGTTATGCGTTATGCGTTATGCGTTATGCGTTATGCGTTATGCGTTATGCGTTATGCGTTATGCGTTATGCGTTATGCGTTATGCGTTATGCGTTATGCGTTATGCGTTATGCGTTATGCGTTATGCGTTATGCGTTATGCGTTATGCGTTATGCGTTATGCGTTATGCGTTATGCGTTATGCGTTATGCGTTATGCGTTATGCGTTATGCGTTATGCGTTATGCGTTATGCGTTATGCGTTATGCGTTATGCGTTATGCGTTATGCGTTATGCGTTATGCGTTATGCGTTATGCGTTATGCGTTATGCGTTATGCGTTATGCGTTAAGCGTTATGCGTAACGGGTTATGCGTAACGGGTTATGCGTTATGCGTTATGCGTTATGCGTTATGCGTTATGCGTTATGCGTTATGCGTTATGCGTTATGCGTTATGCGTTATGCGTTATGCGTTATGCGTTATGCGTTATGCGTTATGCGTTATGCGTTATGCGTTATGCGTTATGCGTTATGCGTTATGCGTTATGCGTTATGCGTTATGCGTTATGCGTTATGCGTTATGCGTTATGCGTACCGGGTTATGCGTTATGCGTTATGCGTTATGCGTTATGCGTTATGCGTTATGCGTTATGCGTTATGCGTTATGCGTTATGCGTTATGCGTTATGCGTTATGCGTTATGCGTTATGCGTTATGCGTTATGCGTTATGCGTTATGCGTTATGCGTTATGCGATATGCGTTATGCGTTATGCGTTATGCGTTATGCGTTATGCGTTATGCGTTATGCGTTATGCGTTATGCGTTATGCGTTATGCGTTATGCGTTATGCGTTATGCGTTATGCGTTATGCGTTATGCGTTATGCGTTATGCGTTATGCGTTATGCGTTATGCGTTATGCGTTATGCGTTATGCGTTATGCGTTATGCGTTATGCGTTATGCGTTATGCGTTATGCGTTATGCGTTATGCGTTATGCGTTATGCCTTATGCGTTATGCGTTATGCGTTATGCGTTATGCGTTATGCGTTATGCGTTATGCGTTATGCGTTATGCGTTATGCGTTATGCGTTATGCGTTATGCGTTATGCGTTATGCGTTATGCGTTATGCGTTATGCGTTATGCGTTATGCGTTATGCGTTATGCGTTATGCGTTATGCGTTATGCGTTATGCGTTATGCGTTATGCGTTATGCGTTATGCGTTATGCGTTATGCGTTATGCGTTATGCGTTATGCGTTATGACTTTTGCATTATGCGTTATGCGTTATGCGTTATGCGTTATGGGCTATGCGTTATGCGTTATGCGTTATGCGTTATGCGTTATGCGTTATGCGTTATGCGTTATGCGTTATGCGTTATGCGTTATGCGTTATGCGTTATGCGTTATGCGTTATGCGTTATGCGTTATGCGTTATGCGTTATGCGTTATGCGTTATGCGTTATGCGTTATGCGTTATGCGTTATGCGTTATGCGTTATGCGTTATGCGTTATGCGTTATGCGTTATGCGTTATGCGTTATGCGTTATGCGTTATGCGTTATGCGTTATGCGTTATGCGTTATGCGTTATGCGTTATGCGTTATGCGTTATGCGTTATGCGTTATGCGTTATGCGTTATGCGTTATGCGTTATGCGTTATGCGTTATGCGTTATGCGTTATGCGTATGCGTTATGCGTTATGCGTTATGCGTTATGCGTTATGCGTTATGCGTTATGCGTTATGCGTTATGCGTTATGCGTTATGCGTTATGCGTTATGCGTTATGCGTTATGCGTTATGCGTTATGCGTTATGCGTTATGCGTTATGCGTTATGCGTTATGCGTTATGCGTTATGCGTTATGCGTTATGCGTTATGCGTTATGCGTTATGCGTTATGCGTTATGCGTTATGCGTTATGCGTTATGCGTTATGCGTTATGCGTTATGCGTTATGCGTTATGCGTTATGCGTTATGCGTTATGCGTTATGCGTTATGCGTTATGCGTTATGCGTTATGCGTTATGCGTTATGCGTTATGCGTTATGCGTTATGCGTTATGCGTTATGCGTTATGCGTTATGCGTTATGCGTTATGCGTTATGCGTTATGCGTTATGCGTTATGCGTTATGCGTTATGCGTTATGCGTTATGCGTTATGCGTTATGCGTTATGCGTTATGCGTTATGCGTTATGCGTTATGCGTTATGCGTTATGCGTTATGCGTTATGCGTTATGCGTTATGCGTTATGCGTTATGCGTTATGCGTTATGCGTTATGCGTTATGCGTTATGCGTTATGCGTTATGCGTTATGCGTTATGCGTTATGCGTTATGCGTTATGCGTTATGCGTTATGCGTTATGCGTTATGCGTTATGCGTTATGCGTTATGCGTTATGCGTTATGCGTTATGCGTTATGCGTTATGCGTTATGCGTTATGCGTTATGCGTTATGCGTTATGCGTTATGCGTTATGCGTTATGCGTTATGCGTTATGCGTTATGCGTTATGCGTTATGCGTTATGCGTTATGCGTTATGCGTTATGCGTTATGCGTTATGCGTTATGCGTTATGCGTTATGCGTTATGCGTTATGCGTTATGCGTTATGCGTTATGCGTTATGCGTTATGCGTTATGCGTTATGCGTTATGCGTTATGCGTTATGCGTTATGCGTTATGCGTTATGCGTTATGCGTTATGCGTTATGCGTTATGCGTTATGCGTTATGCGTTATGCGTTATGCGTTATGCGTTATGCGTTATGCGTTATGCGTTATGCGTTATGCGTTATGCGTTATGCGTTATGCGTTATGCGTTATGCGTTATGCGTTATGCGTTATGCGTTATGCGTTATGCGTTATGCGTTATGCGTTATGCGTTATGCGTTATGCGTTATGCGTTATGCGTTATGCGTTATGCGTTATGCGTTATGCGTTATGCGTTATGCGTTATGCGTTATGCGTTATGCGTTATGCGTTATGCGTTATGCGTTATGCGTTATGCGTTATGCGTTATGCGTTATGCGTTATGCGTTATGCGTTATGCGTTATGCGTTATGCGTTATGCGTTATGCGTTATGCGTTATGCGTTATGCGTTATGCGTTATGCGTTATGCGTTATGCGTTATGCGCTATGCGTTATGCGTTATGCGTTATGCTTTTGCGTTATGCGTTATGCGTTATGCGTTATGCGTTATGCGTTATGCGTTATGCGTTATGCGTTATGCGTTATGCGTTATGCGTTATGCGTTATGCGTTATGCGTTATGCGTTATGCGTTATGCGTTATGCGTTATGCGTTATGCGTTATGCGTTATGCGTTATGCGTTATGCGTTATGCGTTATGCGTTATGCGTTATGCGTTATGCGTTATGCGTTAT
The DNA here is from genome assembly GCF_051020765.1 of Lasioglossum baleicum. Lineage (NCBI taxonomy): Eukaryota > Metazoa > Arthropoda > Insecta > Hymenoptera > Halictidae > Lasioglossum > Lasioglossum baleicum. Next base: position 377,994 of record NW_027469203.1, on the reverse strand, counting down.
GCGTTATGCGTTATGCGTTATGCGTTATGCGTTATGCGTTATGCGTTATGCGTTATGCGTTATGCGTTATGCGTTATGCGTTATGCGTTATGCGTTATGCGTTATGCGTTATGCGTTATGCGTTATGCGTTATGCGTTATGCGTTATGCGTTATGCGTTATGCGTTATGCGTTATGCGTTATGCGTTATGCGTTATGCGTTATGCGTTATGCGTTATGCGTTATGCGTTATGCGTTATGCGTTATGCGTTATGCGTTATGCGTTATGCGTTATGCGTTATGCGTTATGCGTTATGCGTTATGCGTTATGCGTTATGCGTTATGCGTTATGCGTTATGCGTTATGCGTTATGCGTTATGCGTTATGCGTTATGCGTTATGCGTTATGCGTAACGGGTTATGCGTTATGCGTTATGCGTTATGCGTTATGCGTTATGCGTTATGCGTTATGCGTTATGCGTTATGCGTTATGCGTTATGCGTTATGCGTTATGCGTTATGCGTTATGCGTTATGCGTTATGCGTTATGCGTTATGCGTTATGCGTTATGCGTTATGCGTTATGCGTTATGCGTTATGCGTTATGCGTTATGCGTTATGCGTTATGCGTTTATGCGTTATGCGTTATGCGTTATGCGTTATGCGTTATGCGTTATGCGTTATGCGTTATGCGTTATGCGTTATGCGTTATGCGTTATGCGTTATGCGTTATGCGTTATGCGTTATGCGTTATGCGTTATGCGTTATGCGTTATGCGTTATGCGTTATGCGTTATGCGTTATGCGTTATGCGTTATGCGTTATGCGTTATGCGTTATGCGTTATGCGTTATGCGTTATGCGTTATGCGTTATGCGTTATGCGTTATGCGTTATGCGTTATGCGTTATGCGTTATGCGTTATGCGTTATGCGTTATGCGTTATGCGTTATGCGTTATGCGTTATGCGTTATGCGTTATGCGTTATGCGTTATGCGTTATGCGTTATGCGTTATGCGTTATGCGTTATGCGTTATGCGTTATGCGTTATGCGTTATGCGTTATGCGTTATGCGTTATGCGTTATGCGTTATGCGTTATGCGTTATGCGTTATGCGTTATGCGTTATGCGTTATGCGTTATGCGTTATGCGTTATGCGTTATGCGTTATGCGTTATGCGTTATGCGTTATGCGTTATGCGTTATGCGTTATGCGTTATGCGTTATGCGTTATGCGTTATGCGTTATGCGTTATGCGTTATGCGTTATGCGTTATGCGTTATGCGTTATGCGTTATGCGTTATGCGTTATGCGTTATGCGTTATGCGTTATGCGTTATGCGTTATGCGTTATGCGTTATGCGTTATGCGTTATGCGTTATGCGTTATGCGTTATGCGTTATGCGTTATGCGTTATGCGTTATGCGTTATGCGTTATGCGTTATGCGTTATGCGTTATGCGTTATGCGTTATGCGTTATGCGTTATGCGTTATGCGTTATGCGTTATGCGTTATGCGTTATGCGTTATGCGTTATGCGTTATGCGTTATGCGTTATGCGTTATGCGTTATGCGTTATGCGTTATGCGTTATGCGTTATGCGTTATGCGTTATGCGTTATGCGTTATGCGTTATGCGTTATGCGTTATGCGTTATGCGTTATGCGTTATGCGTTATGCGTTATGCGTTATGCGTTATGCGTTATGCGTTATGCGTTATGCGTTATGCGTTATGCGTTATGCGTTATGCGTTATGCGTTATGCGTTATGCGTTATGCGTTATGCGTTATGCGTTATGCGTTATGCGTTATGCGTTATGCGTTATGCGTTATGCGTTATGCGTTATGCGTTATGCGTTATGCGTTATGCGTTATGCGTTATGCGTTATGCGTTATGCGTTATGCGTTATGCGTTATGCGTTATGCTTTTGCATTATGCGTTATGCGTTATGCGTTATGGCTATGCGTTATGCGTTATGCGTTATGCGTTATGCGTTATGCGTTATGCGTTATGCGTTATGCGTTATGCGTTATGCGTTATGCGTTATGCGTTATGCGTTATGCGTTATGCGTTATGCGTTATGCGTTATGCGTTATGCGTTATTCGTTATGCGTTATGCGTTATGCGTTATGCGTTATGCGTTATGCGTTATGCGTTATGCGTTATGCGTTATGCGTTATGCGTTATGCGTTATGCGTTATGCGTTATGCGTTATGCGTTATGCGTTATGCGTTATGCGTTATGCGTTATGCGTTATGCGTTATGCGTTATGCGTTATGCGTTATGCGTTATGCGTTATTCGTTATGCGTTATGCGTTATGCGTTATGCGTTATGCGTTATGCGTTATGCGTTATGCGTTATGCGTTATGCGTTATGCGTTATGCGTTATGCGTTATGCGTTATGCGTTATGCGTTATGCTTTATGCGTTATGCGTTATGCTTTATGCGTTATGCGTTATGCGTTATGCGTTATGCGTTATGCGTTATGCGTTATGCGTTATGCGTTATGCGTTATGACTTTTGCATTATGCGTTATGCGTTATGCGTTATGCGTTATGCGTTATGCGTTATGCGTTATGCGTTATGCGTTATGCGTTATGCGTTATGCGTTATGCGTTATGCGTTATGCGTTATGCGTTATGCGTTATGCGTTATGCGTTATGCGTTATGCGTTATGCGTTATGCGTTATGCGTTATGCGTTATGCGTTATGCGTTATGCGTTATGCGTTATGCGTTATGCGTTATGCGTTATGCGTTATGCGTTATGCGTTATGCGTTATGCGTTATGCGTTATGCGTTATGCGTTATGCGTTATGCGTTATGCGTTATGCGTTATGCGTTATGCGTTATGCGTTATGCGTTATGCGTTATGCGTTATGCGTTATGCGTTATGCGTTAAGCGTTATGCGTACCGGGTTATGCGTTATGCGTTATGCGTTATGCGTTATGCGTTATGCGTTATGCGTTATGCGTTATGCGTTATGCGTTATGCGTTATGCGTTATGCGTTATGCGTTATGCGTTATACGTTATGCGTTATGCGTTATGCGTTATGCGTTATTCGTTATGCGTTATGCGTTATGCGTTATGCGTTATGCGTTATGCGTTATGCGTTATGCGTTATGCGTTATGCGTTATGCGTTATGACTTTTGCATTATGCGTTATGCGTTATGCGTTATGCGTTATGGGCTATGCGTTATGCGTTATGCGTTATGCGTTATGCGTTATGCGTTATGCGTTATGCGTTATGCGTTATGCGTTATGCGTTATGCGTTATGCGTTATTCGTTATGCGTTATGCGTTATGCGTTATGCGTTATGCGTTATGCGTTATGCGTTATGCGTTATGCGTTATGCGTTATGCGTTATGCGTTATGCGTTATGCGTTATGCGTTATGCGTTATGCGTTATGCGTTATGCGTTATGCGTTATGCGTTATGCGTTATGCGTTATGCGTTATGCGTTATGCGTTATGCGTTATGCGTTATGCGTTATGCGTTATGCGTTATGCGTTATGCGTTATGCGTTATGCGTTATGCGTTATGCGTTATGCGTTATGCGTTATGCGTTATGCGTTATGCGTTATGCGTTATGCGTTATGCGTTATGCGTTATGCGTTATGCGTTATGCGTTATGCGTTATGCGTTATGCGTTATGCGTTATGCGTTATGCGTTATGCGTTATGCGTTATGCGTTATGCGTTATGCGTTATGCGTTATGCGTTATGCGTTATGCGTTATGCGTTATGCGTTATGCGTTATGCGTTATGCGTTATGCGTTATGCGTTATGCGTTATGCGTTATGCGTTATGCGTTATGCGTTATGCGTTATGCGTTATGCGTTATGCGTTATGCGTTATGCGTTATGCGTTATGCGTTATGCGTTATGCGTTATGCGGTATGCGTTATGCGTTATGCGTTATGCGTTATGCGTTATGCGTTATGCGTTATGCGTTATGCGTTATGCGTTATGCGTTATGCGTTATGCGTTAAGCGTTATGCGTACCGGGTTATGCGTTATGCGTTATGCGTTATGCGTTATGCGTTATGCGTTATGCGTTATGCGTTATGCGTTATGCGTTATGCGTTATGCGTTATGCGTTATGCGTTATGCGTTATGCGTTATGCGTTATGCGTTATGCGTTATGCGCTATGCGTTATGCGTTATTCGTTATGACTATTGCGTTATGCGTTATGCGTTATGCGTTATGCGTTATGCGTTATGCGTTATGCGTTATGCGTTATGCGTTATGCGTTATGCGTTATGCGTTATGCGTTATGCGTTATGCGTTATGCGTTATGCGTTATGCGTTATGCGTTATGCGTTATGCGTTATGCGTTATGCGTTATGCGTTATGCGTTATGCGTTATGCGTTATGCGTTATGCGTTATGCGTTATGCGTTATGCGTTATGCGTTATGCGTTATGCGTTATGCGTTATGCGTTATGCGTCATGCGTTATGCGTTATGCGTTATGCGTTAAGCGTTATGCGCAATGGGTTATGCGTTATGCGTTATGCGTTATGCGTTAAGCGTTATGCGTAACGGGTTATGCGTTATGCGTTATGCGTTATGCGTTATGCGTTATGCGTTATGCGTTATGCGTTATGCGTTATGCGTTATGCGTTATGCGTTATGCGTTATGCGTTATGCGTTATGCGTTATGCGTTATGCGTTATGCGTTATGCGTTATGCGTTATGCGTTATGCGTTATGCGTTATGCGTTATGCGTTATGCGTTATGCGTTATGCGTTATGCGTTATGCGTTATGCGTTATGCGTTATGCGTTATGCGTTATGCGTTATGCGTTATGCGTTATGCGTTATGCGTTATGCGTTATGCGTTATGCGTTATGCGTTATGCGTTATGCGTTATGCGTTATGCGTTATGCGTTATGCGTTATGCGTTATGCGTTATGCGTTATGCGTTATGCGTTATGCGTTATGCGTTATGCGTTATGCGTTATGCGTTATGCGTTATGCGTTATGCGTTATGCGTTATGCGTTATGCGTTATGCGTTATGCGTTATGCGTTATGCGTTATGCGTTATGCGTTATGCGTTATGCGTTATGCGTTATGCGTTATGCGTTATGCGTTATGCGTTATGCGTTATGCGTTATGCGTTATGCGTTATGCGTTATGCGCTATGCGTTATGCGTTATTCGTTATGACTTTTGCATTATGCGTTATGCGTTATGCGTTATGCGTTATGCGTTATGCGTTATGCGTTATGCGTCATGCGTTATGCGTTATGCGTTATGCGTTATGCGTTATGCGTTATGCGTTATGCGTTATGCGTTATGCGTTATGCGTTATGCGTTATGCGTTATGCGTTATGCGTTATGCGTTATGCGTTATGCGTTATGCGTTATGCGTTATGCGTTATGCGTTATGCGTTATGCGTTATGCGTTATGCGTTATGCGTTGTGCGTTGTGCGTTGTGCGTTGTGCGTTGTGCGTTGTGCGTTGTGCGTTATGCGTTATGCGTTATGCGTTATGCGTTATGCGTTATGCGTTATGCGTTAAGCGTTATGCGTACCGGGTTATGCGTTATGCGTTATGCGTTATGCGTTATGCGTTATGCGTTATGCGTTATGCGTTATGCGTTATGCGTTATGCGTTATGCGTTATGCGTTATGCGTTATACGTTATGCGTTATGCGTTATGCGTTATGCGTTATGCGTTATTCGTTATGCGTTATGCGTTATGCGTTATGCGTTATGCGTACCGGGTTATGCGTTATGCGTTATGCGTTATGCGTTATGCGTTATGCGTTATGCGTTATGCGTTATGCGTTATGCGTTATGCGTTATGCGTTATGCGTTATGCGTTATGCGTTATGCGTTATACGTTATGCGTTATGCGTTATGCGTTATGCGTTATGCGTTATGCGTTATGCGTTATGCGTTATGCGTTATGCGTTATGCGTTATGCGTTATGCGTTATGCGTTATGCGTTATGCGTTATGCGTTATGCGTTATGCGTTATGCGTTATGCGTTATGCGTTATGCGCTATGCGTTATGCGTTATTCGTTATGACTTTTGCGTTATGCGTTATGCGTTATGCGTTATGCGTTATGCGTTATGCGTTATGCGTTATGCGTTATGCGTTATGCGTTATGCGTTATGCGTTATGCGTTATGCGTTATGCGTTATGCGTTATGCGTTATGCGTTATGCGTTATGCGTTATGCGTTATGCGTTATGCGTTATGCGTTATGCGTTATGCGTTATGCGTTATGCGTTATGCGTTATGCGTTATGCGTTATGCGTTATGCGTTATGCGTTATGCGTTATGCGTTATGCGTTATGCGTTATGCGTCATGCGTTATGCGTTATGCGTTATGCGTTAAGCGTTATGCGCAATGGGTTATGCGTTATGCGTTATGCGTTATGCGTTAAGCGTTATGCGTAACGGGTTATGCGTTATGCGTTATGCGTTATGCGTTATGCGTTATGCGTTATGCGTTATGCGTTATGCGTTATGCGTTATGCGTTATGCGTTATGCGTTATGCGTTATGCGTTATGCGTTATGCGTTATGCGTTATGCGTTATGCGTTATGCGTTATGCGTTATGCGTTATGCGTTATGCGTTATGCGTTATGCGTTATGCGTTATGCGTTATGCGTTATGCGTTATGCGTTATGCGTTATGCGTTATGCGTTATGCGTTATGCGTTATGCGTTATGCGTTATGCGTTATGCGTTATGCGTTATGCGTTATGCGTTATGCGTTATGCGTTATGCGTTATGCGTTACGCGTTATGCGTTATGCGTCATGCGTTATGCGTTATGCGTTATGCGTTAAGCGTTATGCGCAATGGGTTATGCGTTATGCGTTATGCGTTATGCGTTAAGCGTTATGCGTAACGGGTTATGCGTTATGCGTTATGCGTTATGCGTTATGCGTTATGCGTTATGCGTTATGCGTTATGCGTTATGCGTTATGCGTTATGCGTTATGCGTTATGCGTTATGCGTTATGCGTTATGCGTTATGCGTTATGCGTTATGCGTTATGCGTTATGCGTTATGCGTTATGCGTTATGCGTTATGCGTTATGCGTTATGCGTTATGCGTTATGCGTTATGCGTTATGCGTTATGCGTTATGCGTTATGCGTTATGCGTTATGCGTTATGCGTTATGCGTTATGCGTTATGCGTTATGCGTTATGCGTTATGCGTTATGCGTTATGCGTTATGCGTTATGCGTTATGCGTTATGCGTTATGCGTTATGCGTTATGCGTTATGCGTTATGCGTTATGCGTTATGCGTTATGCGTTATGCGTTATGCGTTATGCGTTATGCGTTATGCGTTATGCGTTATGCGTTATGCGTTATGCGTTATGCGTTATGCGTTATGCGTTATGCGTTATGCGTTATGCGTTATGCGTTATGCGTTATGCGTTATGCGTTATGCGTTATGCGTTATGCGTTATGCGTTATGCGTTATGCGTTATGCGTTATGCGTTATGCGTTATGCGTTATGCGTTATGCGTTATGCGTTATGCGTTATGCGTTATGCGTTATGCGTTATGCGTTATGCGTTAAGCGTTATGCGTACCGGGTTATGCGTTATGCGTTATGCGTTATGCGTTATGCGTTATGCGTTATGCGTTATGCGTTATGCGTTATGCGTTATGCGTTATGCGTTATGCGTTATGCGTTATACGTTATGCGTTATGCGTTATGCGTTATGCGTTATTCGTTATGCGTTATGCGTTATGCGTTATGCGTTATGCGTTATGCGTTATGCGTTATGCGTTATGCGTTATGCGTTATGCGTTATGCGTTATGCGTTATGCGTTATGCGTTATGCGTTATGCGTTATGCGTTATGCGTTATGCTTTATGCGTTATGCGTTATGCGTTATGCGTTATGCGTTATGCGTTATGCGTTATGCGTTATGCGTTATGCGTTATGCGTTATGCGTTATGCGTTATGCGTTATGCGTTATGCGTTATGCGTTATGCGTTATGCGTTATGCGTTATGCGTTATGCGTTATGCGTTATGCGTTATGCGTTATGCGTTATGCGTTATGCGTTATGCGTTATGACTTTTGCATTATGCGTTATGCGTTATGACTTTTGCATTATGCGTTATGCGTTATGCGTTATGCGTTATGGGCTATGCGTTATGCGTTATGCGTTATGCGTTATGCGTTATGCGTTATGCGTTATGCGTTATGCGTTATGCGTTATGCGTTATGCGTTATGCGTTATGCGTTATGCGTTATGCGTTATGCGTTATGCGTTATGCGTTATGCGTTATGCGTTATGCGTTATGCGTTATGCGTTATGCGTTATGCGTTATGCGTTACGCGTTATGCGTTATGCGTCATGCGTTATGCGTTATGCGTTATGCGTTAAGCGTTATGCGCAATGGGTTATGCGTTATGCGTTATGCGTTATGCGTTAAGCGTTATGCGTAACGGGTTATGCGTTATGCGTTATGCGTTATGCGTTATGCGTTATGCGTTATGCGTTATGCGTTATGCGTTATGCGTTATGCGTTATGCGTTATGCGTTATGCGTTATGCGTTATGCGTTATGCGTTATGCGTTATGCGTTATGCGTTATGCGTTATGCGTTATGCGTTATGCGTTATGCGTTATGCGTTATGCGTTATGCGTTATGCGTTATGCGTTATGCGTTATGCGTTATGCGTTATGCGTTATGCGTTATGCGTTATGCGTTATGCGTTATGCGTTATGCGTTATGCGTTATGCGTTATGCGTTATGCGTTATGCGTTATGCGTTATGCGTTATGCGTTATGCGTTATGCGTTATGCGTTATGCGTTATGCGTTATGCGTTATGCGTTATGCGTTATGCGTTATGCGTTATGCGTTATGCGTTATGCGTTATGCGTTATGCGTTATGCGTTATGCGTTATGCGTTATGCGTTATGCGTTATGCGTTATGCCTTATGCGTTATGCGTTATGCGTTATGCGTTATGCGTTATGCGTTATGCGTTATGCGTTATGCGTTATGCGTTATGCGTTATTCGTTATGCGTTATGCGTTATGCGTTATGCGTTATGCGTTATGCGTTATGCGTTATGCGTTATGCGTTATGCGTTATGCGTTATGCGTTATGCGTTATGCGTTATGCGTTATGCGTTATGCGTTATGCTTTATGCGTTATGCGTTATGCGTTATGCGTTATGCGTTATGCGTTATGCGTTATGCGTTATGCGTTATGCGTTATGCGTTATGCGTTATGCGTTATGCGTTATGCGTTATGCGTTATGCGTTATGCGTTATGCGTTATGCGTTATGCGTTATGCGTTATGCGTTATGCGTTATGCGTTATGCGTTATGCGTTATGCGTTATGACTTTTGCATTATGCGTTATGCGTTATGCGTTATGCGTTATGGGCTATGCGTTATGCGTTATGCGTTATGCGTTATGCGTTATGCGTTATGCGTTATGCGTTATGCGTTATGCGTTATGCGTTATGCGTTATGCGTTATGCGTTATGCGTTATGCGTTATGCGTTATGCGTTATGCGTTATGCGTTATGCGTTATGCGTTATGCGTTATGCGTTATGCGTTACGCGTTATGCGTTATGCGTCATGCGTTATGCGTTATGCGTTATGCGTTAAGCGTTATGCGCAATGGGTTATGCGTTATGCGTTATGCGTTATGCGTTAAGCGTTATGCGTAACGGGTTATGCGTTATGCGTTATGCGTTATGCGTTATGCGTTATGCGTTATGCGTTATGCGTTATGCGTTATGCGTTATGCGTTATGCGTTATGCGTTATGCGTTATGCGTTATGCGTTATGCGTTATGCGTTATGCGTTATGCGTTATGACTTTTGCATTATGCGTTATGCGTTATGCGTTATGCGTTATGGGCTATGCGTTATGCGTTATGCGTTATGCGTTATGCGTTATGCGTTATGCGTTATGCGTTATGCGTTATGCGTTATGCGTTATGCGTTATGCGTTATGCGTTATGCGTTATGCGTTATGCGTTATGCGTTATGCGTTATGCGTTATGCGTTATGCGTTATGCGTTATGCGTTATGCGTTATGCGTTATGCGTTATGCGTTATGCGTTATGCGTTATGCGTTATGCGTTATGCGTTATGCGTTATGCGTTATGCGTTATGCGTTATGCGTTATGCGTTATGCGTTATGCGTTATGCGTTATGCGTTATGCGTTATGCGTTATGCGTTATGCGTTATGCGTTATGCGTTATGCGTTATGCGTTATGCGTTATGCGTTATGCGTTATGCGTTATGCGTTATGCGTTATGCGTTATGCGTTATGCGTTAAGCGTTATGCGTACCGGGTTATGCGTTATGCGTTATGCGTTATGCGTTATGCGTTATGCGTTATGCGTTATGCGTTATGCGTTATGCGTTATGCGTTATGCGTTATGCGTTATGCGTTATGCGTTATGCGTTATGCGTTATGCGTTATGCGTTATGCGTTATGCGTTATGCGTTATGCGTTATGCGTTATGCGTTATGCGTCATGCGTTATGCGTTATGCGTTATGCGTTAAGCGTTATGCGCAATGGGTTATGCGTTATGCGTTATGCGTTATGAGTTATGCGTTATGCGTTATGCGTTATGTGTTATGCGTAATGTGTTATCCGTTATGCGTTATTCGTTAAGCGTTATGCGTCATGCGCTATGCGATATGCGTTATGCGTTATGCGTTATGCGTTATGCGTTATGCGTTATGCGTTATGCGTTATGCGTTATGCGTTATGCGTTATGCGTTATGCGTTATGCGTTATGCGTTATGCGTTATGCGTTATGCGTTATGCGTTATGCGTTATGCGTTATGCGTTATGCGTTATGCGTTATGCGTTATGCGTTATGCGTTATGCGTTATGCGTTATGCGTTATGCGTTATGCGTTATGCGTTATGCGTTATGCGTTATGCGTTATGCGTTATGCGTTATGCGTTATGCGTTATGCGTTATGCGTTATGCGTTATGCGTTATGCGTTATACGTTATGCGTTATGCGTTATGCGTTATGCGTTATGCGTTATGCGTTATGCGTTATGCGTTATGCGTTATGCGTTATGCGTTATGCGTTATGCGTTATGCGTTATGCGTTATGCGTTATGCGTTATGCGTTATGCGTTATGCGTTATGCGTTATGCGTTATGCGTTATGCGTTATGCGTTATGCGTTATGCGTTATGCGCTATGCGTTATGCGTTATTCGTTATGACTTTTGCATTATGCGTTATGCGTTATGCGTTATGCGTTATGCGTTATGCGTTATGCGTTATGCGTTATGCGTTATGCGTTATGCGTTATGCGTTATGCGTTATGCGTTATGCGTTATGCGTTATGCGTTATGCGTTATGCGTTATGCGTTATGCGTTATGCGTTATGCGTTATGCGTTATGCGTTATGCGTTATGCGTTATGCGTTATGCGTTATGCGTTATGCGTTATGCGTTATGCGTTATGCGTTATGCGTTATGCGTTATGCGTTATGCGTTATGCGTTATGCGTTATGCGTTATGCGTTATGCGTTATGCGTTATGCGTTATGCGTTATGCGTTATGCGTTATGCGTTATGCGTTATGCGTTATGAGTTTTGCGTTACGCGTTATGCGTTATGCGTTATGCGTTATGCGTTATGCGTTATGCGTTATGCGTTATGCGTTATGCGTTATGCGTTATGCGTTATGCGTTATGCGTTATGCGTTATGCGTTATGCCTTATGCGTTATGCGTTATGCGTTATGCGTTATGCGTTATGCGTTATGCGTTATGGGTTATGGGTTATGCGTTATGGGTTATGGGTTATGCGTTATGCGTTATGCGTTATGCGTTATGCGTTATGCGTTATGCGTTATGCGTTATGCGTTATGCGTTATGCGTTATGCGTTATGCGTTATGCGTTATGCGTTATGCGTTATGCGTTATGCGTTATGCGTTATGCGTTATGCGTTATGCGTTATGCGTTATGCGTTATGCGTTATGGGCTATGCGTTAATTCCTTATGGTTTATACGTTATGCGTTATGCGCTATGAGTTTTGCGTTACGCGTTAAGCGTTATGCGTTATGGGCTATGCGTTATGCGTCATGCGTTATGCGCTATGCGCTATGCGTTATGCGTTATGCGTTATGCGTTATGCGTTATGCGTTATGCGTTATGCGTTATGCGTTATGCGTTATGCGTTATGCGTTATGCGTTATGCGTTATGCGTTATGCGTTATGCGTTATGCGTTATGCGTTATGCGTTATGCGTTATGCGTTATGCGTTATGCGTTATGCGTTATGCGTTATGCGTTATGCGTTATGCGTCATGCGCTATGGGTTATGCGTTATCCGCTATGGATTATGCGTAATGCATTATAAGTTATGCGTTATGCGTTTTGCGTTATGTGTTATGCGTTATGGGTTATGCGTCATGCGTTATGCGTTATGCGTTATGCGTTTTGCGTTTTGCGTTATGCGTTATGCGTTATGCGTTATGCGTTATGCGTTATGCGTTATGCGTTATGCGTTATACGTTATGCGTTATGCGTTATGCGTTATGCGTTATGCGTTATGCGTTATGCGTTATGCGTTATGCGTTATGCGTTATGCGTTATGCGTTATGCGTTATGCGTAATGCGGTATGGGTTGTGCGTTGTGCGTTATCCGTTATCCGTTATGCGTTATGCGTTATGCGTTATGCGTAATGCGTTATCGGCATTGAGTTATGCGTTATGGGTTATGCGTTATGGGTTATGCGTTATCCGTTATGGATTATGCGTTATGCATTATGCGTAATGCGTAATGCGGTATGGGTTGTGCGTTGTGCGTTATCCGTTATGCGTTATGCGTTATGCGTTATGCGTTATGCGTAATGCGTTATGCGTTATGCGTTATGCGTTATGCGTTATGCGTAATGCGGTGTGCGTTATGCGTTATGCGTTATGCGTTATGCGTTATGAGTTATGCGTCATGGGTTATGCGTAATGCGTTATGCGTTATGAGTTATGCGTTATGCGTTATGCGATATGCGCTATGTGTTATGCGTTATGCGTTATCGGCTTTGCGTTATGCGTTATGGGTTATGCGTTATCCGTTATTTATTATGCGTTATGCATTATGCGTAATGCGTAATGCGGTATGGGTTATGCGTTGTGCGTTATCCGTTATCCGTTATGCGTTATGCGTTATGCGTTATGCGTTTTGCGTTATGCGTTATGCGTTATGAGTTATGCGTTATGCGTTATGCGATATGCGCTATGTGTTATGCGTTATGCGTTATCGGCTTTGCGTTATGCGTTATGGGTTATGCGTTATCCGTTATGGATTATGCGTTATGCATTATGCGTAATGCGTAATGCGGTATGGGTTATGCGTTGTGCGTTATCCGTTATCCGTTATGCGTTATGCGTTTTCCGTTTTGCGTTATGCGTTATGCGTTCTGCGTTATAGGTTATGCGTCATGCGTTATGCGTTATGCGTTATGCGTTATGCGTTATGCGTTATGCGTTATGCGTTATGCGTTATGCGTTATGCGTTATGCGTTATGCGTTATGCGTTATGCGTTATGCGTTATGCGTTATGCGTTATGCGTTATGCGTTATGCGTTATGCGTTATGCGTTATGCGTTATGCGTTATGCGTTATGCGTTAAGCGTTATGCGTTATGCGTTATGCGTTATGCGTTATGCGTTATGCGTTATGCGTTATGCGTTATGCGTTATGCGTTATGCGTTATGCGTTATGACTTGTGCATTATGCGTTATGCGTTATGCGTTATGCCTTATGGTTTATACGTTATGCGTTATGCGTTATGCGTTATGAGTTTTGCGTTACGCGTTATGCGTTATGCGTTATGCGTTATGCGTTATGCGTTATGCGTTATGCGTTATGCGTTATGCGTTATGCGTTATGCGTTATGCGTTATGCGTTATGCGTTATGCGTTATGCGTTATGCGTTATGCGTTATGCGTTATGCGTTATGCGTTATGCGTTATGCGTTATGCGTTATGCGTTATGCGTTATGCGTTATGCGTTATGCGTTATGCGTTATGCGTTATGCGTTATGCGTTATGCGTTATGCGTTATGCGTTATGCGTTATGCGTTATGCGTTATGCGTCATGCGCTATGGGTTATGCGTTATCCGCTATGGATTATGCGTAATGCATTATAAGTTATGCGTTATGCGTTTTGCGTTATGTGTTATGCGTTATGGGCTATGCGTTATGCGTCATGCGTTATGCGCTATGCGCTATGCGTTATGCGTTATGCGTTATGCGTTATGCGTTATGCGTTATGCGTTATGCGTTATGCGTTATGCGTTATGCGTTATGCGTTATGCGTTATGCGTTATGCGTTATGCGTTATGCGTTATGCGTTATGCGTTATGCGTTATGCGTTATGCGTTATGCGTTATGCGTCATGCGCTATGGGTTATGCGTTATCCGCTATGGATTATGCGTAATGCATTATAAGTTATGCGTTATGCGTTTTGCGTTATGTGTTATGCGTTATGGGTTATGCGTCATGCGTTATGCGTTATGCGTTATGCGTTTTGCGTTTTGCGTTATGCGTTATGCGTTATGCGTTATGCGTTATGCGTTATGCGTTATGCGTTATGCGTTATGCGTTATACGTTATGCGTTATGCGTTATGCGTTATGCGTTATGCGTTATGCGTTATGCGTTATGCGTTATGCGTTATGCGTTATGCGTTATGCGTTATGCGTTATGCGTTATGCGTAATGCGGTATGGGTTGTGCGTTGTGCGTTATCCGTTATCCGTTATGCGTTATGCGTTATGCGTTATGCGTAATGCGTTATCGGCATTGAGTTATGCGTTATGGGTTATGCGTTATGGGTTATGCGTTATCCGTTATGGATTATGCGTTATGCATTATGCGTAATGCGTAATGCGGTATGGGTTGTGCGTTGTGCGTTATCCGTTATGCGTTATGCGTTATGCGTTATGCGTTATGCGTAATGCGTTATGCGTTATGCGTTATGCGTTATGCGTTATGCGTTATGCGTTATGCGTAATGCGGTGTGCGTTATGCGTTATGCGTTATGCGTTATGCGTTATGAGTTATGCGTCATGGGTTATGCGTAATGCGTTATGCGTTATGAGTTATGCGTTATGCGTTATGCGATATGCGCTATGTGTTATGCGTTATGCGTTATCGGCTTTGCGTTATGCGTTATGGGTTATGCGTTATCCGTTATTTATTATGCGTTATGCATTATGCGTAATGCGTAATGCGGTATGGGTTATGCGTTGTGCGTTATCCGTTATCCGTTATGCGTTATGCGTTATGCGTTATGCGTTTTGCGTTATGCGTTATGCGTTATGAGTTATGCGTTATGCGTTATGCGATATGCGCTATGTGTTATGCGTTATGCGTTATCGGCTTTGCGTTATGCGTTATGGTTTATGCGTTATCCGTTATGGATTATGCGTTATGCATTATGCGTAATGCGTAATGCGGTATGGGTTATGCGTTGTGCGTTATCCGTTATCCGTTATGCGTTATGCGTTTTCCGTTTTGCGTTATGCGTTATGCGTTATGCGTTATAGGTTATGCGTCATGCGTTATGCGTTATGCGTTATGCGTTATGCGTTATGCGTTATGCGTTATGCGTTATGCGTTATGCGTTATGCGTTATGCGTTATGCGTTATGCGTTATGCGTTATGCGTTATGCGTTATGCGTTATGCGTTATGCGTTATGCGTTATGCGTTATGCGTTATGCGTTATGCGTTATGCGTTATGCGTTATGCGTTATGCGTTATGCGTTATGCGTTAAGCGTTATGCGTTATGCGTTATGCGTTATGCGTTATGCGTTATGCGTTATGCGTTATGCGTTATGCGTTATGCGTTATGCGTTATGCGTTATGCGTTATGACTTTTGCATTATGCGTTATGCGTTATGCGTTATGGGCTATGTGTTATGCCTTATGGTTTATACGTTATGCGTTATGCGTTATGCGTTATGAGTTTTGCGTTACGCGTTATGCGTTATGCGTTATGCGTTATGCGTTATGCGTTATGCGTTATGCGTTATGCGTTATGCGTTATGCGTTATGCGTTATGCGTTATGCGTTATGCGTTATGCGTTATGCGTTATGCGTTATGCGTTATGCGTTATGCGTTATGCGTTATGCGTTATGCGTTATGCGTTATGCGTTATGCGTTATGCGTTATGCGTTATGCGTTATGCGTTATGCGTTATGCGTTATGCGTTATGCGTTATGCGTTATGCGTTATGCGTTATGCGTTATGCGTTATGCGTTATGCGTTATGTGTTTTGCGTTATGTGTTATGCGTTATGCGTTATGCGTTATGCGTTATGCGTTATGCGTTAAGCGTTATGCGTTATGCGTTATGCGTTATGCGTTATGCGTTATGCGTTATGCGTTATGCGTTATGCGTTATGCGTTATGCGTTATGCGTTATGCGTTATGCGTTATGCGTTATGACTTTTGCATTATGCGTTATGCGTTATGCGTTATGGGCTATGCGTTATGCCTTATGGTTTATACGTTATGCGTTATGCGTTATGCGTTATGAGTTTTGCGTTACGCGTTATGCGTTATGCGTTATGCGTTATGCGTTATGCGTTATGCGTTATGCGTTATGCGTTATGCGTTATGCGTTATGCGTTATGCGTTATGCGTTATGCGTTATGCGTTATGCGTTATGCGTTATGCGTTATGCGTTATGCGTTATGCGTTATGCGTTATGCGTTATGCGTTATGCGTTATGCGTTATGCGTTATGCGTTATGCGTTATGCGTTATGCGTTATGCGTTATGCGTTATGCGTCATGCGCTATGGGTTATGCGTTATCCGCTATGGATTATGCGTAATGCATTATAAGTTATGCGTTATGCGTTTTGCGTTATGTGTTATGCGTTATGGGCTATGCGTTATGCGTCATGCGTTATGCGCTATGCGCTATGCGTTATGCGTTATGCGTTATGCGTTATGCGTTATGCGTTATGCGTTATGCGTTATGCGTTATGCGTTATGCGTTATGCGTTATGCGTTATGCGTTATGCGTTATGCGTTATGCGTTATGCGTTATGCGTTATGCGTTATGCGTTATGCGTTATGCGTTATGCGTTATGCGTTATGCGTTATGCGTTATGCGTCATGCGCTATGGGTTATGCGTTATCCGCTATGGATTATGCGTAATGCATTATAAGTTATGCGTTATGCGTTTTGCGTTATGTGTTATGCGTTATGGGTTATGCGTCATGCGTTATGCGTTATGCGTTATGCGTTTTGCGTTTTGCGTTATGCGTTATGCGTTATGCGTTATGCGTTATGCGTTATGCGTTATGCGTTATGCGTTATGCGTTATACGTTATGCGTTATGCGTTATGCGTTATGCGTTATGCGTTATGCGTTATGCGTTATGCGTTATGCGTTATGCGTTATGCGTTATGCGTTATGCGTTATGCGTTATGCGTTATGCGTAATGCGGTATGGGTTGTGCGTTGTGCGTTATCCGTTATCCGTTATGCGTTATGCGTTATGCGTTATGCGTAATGCGTTATCGGCATTGAGTTATGCGTTATGGGTTATGCGTTATGGGTTATGCGTTATCCGTTATGGATTATGCGTTATGCATTATGCGTAATGCGTAATGCGGTATGGGTTGTGCGTTGTGCGTTATCCGTTATGCGTTATGCGTTATGCGTTATGCGTAATGCGTTATGCGTTATGCGTTATGCGTTATGCGTTATGCGTTATGCGTTATGCGTAATGCGGTGTGCGTTATGCGTTATGCGTTATGAGTTATGCGTCATGGGTTATGCGTAATGCGTTATGCGTTATGAGTTATGCGTTATGCGTTATGCGATATGCGCTATGTGTTATGCGTTATGCGTTATCGGCTTTGCGTTATGCGTTATGGGTTATGCGTTATCCGTTATTTATTATGCGTTATGCATTATGCGTAATGCGTAATGCGGTATGGGTTATGCGTTGTGCGTTATCCGTTATCCGTTATGCGTTATGCGTTATGCGTTATGCGTTTTGCGTTATGCGTTATGCGTTATGAGTTATGCGTTATGCGTTATGCGATATGCGCTATGTGTTATGCGTTATGCGTTATCGGCTTTGCGTTATGCGTTATGGTTTATGCGTTATCCGTTATGGATTATGCGTTATGCATTATGCGTAATGCGTAATGCGGTATGGGTTATGCGTTGTGCGTTATCCGTTATCCGTTATGCGTTATGCGTTTTCCGTTTTGCGTTATGCGTTATGCGTTATGCGTTATAGGTTATGCGTCATGCGTTATGCGTTATGCGTTATGCGTTATGCGTTATGCGTTATGCGTTATGCGTTATGCGTTATGCGTTATGCGTTATGCGTTATGCGTTATGCGTTATGCGTTATGCGTTATGCGTTATGCGTTATGCGTTATGCGTTATGCGTTATGCGTTATGCGTTATGCGTTATGCGTTATGCGTTATGCGTTATGCGTTATGCGTTATGCGTTAAGCGTTATGCGTTATGCGTTATGCGTTATGCGTTATGCGTTATGCGTTATGCGTTATGCGTTATGCGTTATGCGTTATGCGTTATGCGTTATGCGTTATGCGTTATGCGTTATGACTTTTGCATTATGCGTTATGCGTTATGCGTTATGGGCTATGCGTTATGCCTTATGGTTTATACGTTATGCGTTATGCGTTATGCGTTATGAGTTTTGCGTTACGCGTTATGCGTTATGCGTTATGCGTTATGCGTTATGCGTTATGCGTTATGCGTTATGCGTTATGCGTTATGCGTTATGCGTTATGCGTTATGCGTTATGCGTTATGCGTTATGCGTTATGCGTTATGCGTTATGCGTTATGCGTTATGCGTTATGCGTTATGCGTTATGCGTTATGCGTTATGCGTTATGCGTTATGCGTTATGCGTTATGCGTTATGCGTTATGCGTTATGCGTTATGCGTTATGCGTTATGCGTTATGCGTTATGCGTTATGCGTTATGTGTTTTGCGTTATGTGTTATGCGTTATGGGTAATGCGTCATGCGTTATGCGTTATGGGTTATGCGTTATGCGTTATGCGTTATGCGTTATGCGTTATGCGTTATGCGTTATGCGTTATGCGTTATGCGTTATGCGTTATGCGTTATGCGTTATGCGTTATGCGTTATGCGTTAAGCGTTATGCGTTATGCGTTATGCGTTATGCGTTATGCGTTATGCGTTATGACTTTTGCATTATGCGTTATGCGTTATGCGTTATGGGCTATGCGTTATGCCTTATGGTTTATACGTTATGCGTTATGCGTTATGCGTTATGAGTTTTGCGTTACGCGTTATGCGTTATGCGTTATGCGTTATGCGTTATGCGTTATGCGTTATGCGTTATGCGTTATGCGTTATGCGTTATGCGTTATGCGTTATGCGTTATGCGTTATGCGTTATGCGTTATGCGTTATGCGTTATGCGTTATGCGTTATGCCTTATGCGTTATGCGTTATGCGTTATGCGTTATGCGTTATGCGTTATGCGTTATGCGTTATGCGTTATGGGTTATGGGTTATGCGTTATGGGTTATGGGTTATGCGTTATGCGTTATGCGTTATGCGTTATGCGTTATGCGTTATGCGTTATGCGTTATGCGTTATGCGTTATGCGTTATGCGTTATGCGTTATGCGTTATGCGTTATGCGTTATGCGTTATGCGTCATGCGCTATGGGTTATGCGTTATCCGCTATGGATTATGCGTAATGCCTTATAAGTTATGCGTTATGCGTTTTGCGTTATGTGTTATGCGTTATGGGTTATGCGTCATGCGTTATGCGTTATGCGTTATGCGTTATGCGTTTTGCGTTATGCGTTATGCGTTATGCGTTATGCGTTATGCGTTATGCGTTATGCGTTATGCGTTATGCGTTATGCGTTATGCGTTATGCGTTATGCGTTATGCGTTATGCGTTATGCGTTATGCGTTATGCGTTATCGGCTTTGCGTTATGCGTTATGGGTTATGCGTTATCCGTTATTTATTATGCGTTATGCATTATGCGTAATGCGTAATGCGGTATGGGTTATGCGTTGTGCGTTATCCGTTATCCGTTATGCGTTATGCGTTATGCGTTATGCGTTATGCGTTATGCGTTATGCGTTATGCGTTATGCGTTATGCGTTATGCGTTTTGCGTTATGCGTTATGCGTTATGCGTTATGCGTTATACGTTATGCGTTATGCGTTATGCGTTATGCGTTATGCGTTATGCGTTATGCGTTATGCGTTATGCGTTATGCGTTATGCGTTATGCGTTATGCGTTATGCGTTATGCGTTATGCGTTATGCGTTATGCGTTATGCGTTATGCGTTATGCGTTATGCGTTATGCGTTATGCGTTATGCGTTATGCGTTATGCGTTATGCGTTATGCGTTATGCGTTATGCGTTATGCGTTATGCGTTATGCGTTATGCGTTATGCGTTATGCGTTATGCGTTATGCGTTATGCGTTATGCGTTATGCGTTATGCGTTATGCGTTATGCGTTATGCGTTTTGCGTTATGCGTTATGCGTTATGCGTTATGCGTTATGCGTTATGCGTTATGCGTTATGCGTTATAGGTTATGCGTCATGCGTTATGCGTTATGCGTTATGCGTTATGCGTTATGCGTTATGCGTTATGCGTTATGCGTTATGCGTCATGCGTTATGCGTTATGCGTTATGCGTTATGCGTTATGCGTTATGCGTTATGCGTCATGCGTTATGCGTTATGCGTCATGCGTTATGCGTTATGCGTTATGCGTTATGCGTTAAGCGTTATGCGTTATGCGTTATGCGTTATGCGTTATGCGTTATGCGTTATGCGTCATGCGTTATGCGTTATGCATTATGCGTAATGCGTAATGCGGTATGGGTTATGCGTTGTGCGTTATCCGTTATCCGTTATGCGTTATGCGTTATGCGTTTTGCGTTATGCGTTATGCGTTATGCGTTATAGGTTATGCGTCATGCGTTATGCGTTATGCGTTATGCGTTATGCGTTATGCGTTATGCGTTATGCGTTATCGGCTTTGCGTTATGCGTTATGGGTTATGCGTTATCCGTTATGGATTATGCGTTATGCATTATGCGTAATGCGTAATGCGGTATGGGTTATGCGTTGTGCGTTATCCGTTATCCGTTATGCGTTATGCGTTTTGCGTTATGCGTTATGCGTTATGCGTTATAGGTTATGCGTCATGCGTTATGCGTTATGCGTTATGCGTTATGCGTTATGCGTTATGCGTTATGCGTTATGCGTCATGCGTTATGCGTTATGCGTTATGCGTTATGCGTTATGCGTTATGCGTTATGCGTCATGCGTTATGCGTTATGCGTCATGCGTTATGCGTTATGCGTTATGCGTTATGCGTTAAGCGTTATGCGTTATGCGTTATGCGTTATGCGTTATGCGTTATGCGTTATGCGTCATGCGTTATGCGTTATGCATTATGCGTAATGCGTAATGCGGTATGGGTTATGCGTTGTGCGTTATCCGTTATCCGTTATGCGTTATGCGTTATGCGTTTTGCGTTATGCGTTATGCGTTATGCGTTATAGGTTATGCGTCATGCGTTATGCGTTATGCGTTATGCGTTATGCGTTATGCGTTATGCGTTAAGCGTTATGCGTTATGCGTTATGCGTCATGCGTTATGCGTTATGCGTTATGCGTTATGCGTTATGCGTTATGCGTTATGCGTCATGCGCTATGGGTTATGCGTTATCCGCTATGGATTATGCGTAATGCCTTATAAGTTATGCGTTATGCGTTTTGCGTTATGTGTTATGCGTTATGGGTTATGCGTCATGCGTTATGCGTTATGCGTTATGCGTTATGCGTTATGCGTTATGCGTTATGCGTTATGCGTTATGCGTTATGCGTTATGCGTTATGCGTTATCGGCTTTGCGTTATGCGTTATGGGTTATGCGTTATCCGTTATTTATTATGCGTTATGCATTATGCGTAATGCGTAATGCGGTATGGGTTATGCGTTGTGCGTTATCCGTTATCCGTTATGCGTTATGCGTTGTGCGTTATCCGTTATGCGTTATGCGTTATGCGTTATGCGTTATGCGTTATGCGTTATGCGTTATGCGTTATGCGTTATGCGTTATGCGTTATGCGTTATGCGTTATGCGTTATGCGTTATGCGTTATGCGTTATGCGTTATGCGTTATGCGTTATGCGTTATGCGTTATGCGTTATGCGTTATGCGTTATGCGTTATGCGTTATGCGTTATGCGTAATGCGGTATGGGTTGTGCGTTGTGCGTTATCCGTTATCCGTTATGCGTTATGCGTTATGCGTTATGCGTAATGCGTTATCGGCATTGAGTTATGCGTTATGGGTTATGCGTTATGGGTTATGCGTTATCCGTTATGGATTATGCGTTATGCATTATGCGTAATGCGTAATGCGGTATGGGTTGTGCGTTGTGCGTTATCCGTTATGCGTTATGCGTTATGCGTTATGCGTTATGCGTTATGCGTTATGCGTAATGCGTTATGCGTTATGCGTTATGCGTTATGCGTTATGCGTTATGCGTTATGCGTAATGCGGTATGCGTTATGCGTTATGCGTTATGCGTTATGAGTTATGCGTCATGGGTTATGCGTAATGCGTTATGCGTTATGAGTTATGCGTTATGCGTTATGCGATATGCGCTATGTGTTATGCGTTATGCGTTATCGGCTTTGCGTTATGCGTTATGGGTTATGCGTTATCCGTTATTTATTATGCGTTATGCATTATGCGTAATGCGTAATGCGGTATGGGTTATGCGTTGTGCGTTATCCGTTATCCGTTATGCGTTATGCGTTATGCGTTTTGCGTTATGCGTTATGCGTTATGCGTTATAGGTTATGCGTCATGCGTTATGCGTTATGCGTTATGCGTTATGCGTTATGCGTTATGCGTTATGCGTTATGCGTTATGCGTTATGCGTCATGCGTTATGCGTTATGCGTTATGCGTTATGCGTTATGCGTTATGCGTTATGCGTCATGCGCTATGGGTTATGCGTTATCCGCTATGGATTATGCGTAATGCCTTATAAGTTATGCGTTATGCGTTTTGCGTTATGTGTTATGCGTTATGGGTTATGCGTCATGCGTTATGCGTTATGCGTTATGCGTTATGCGTTTTGCGTTATGCGTTATGCGTTATGCGTTATGCGTTATGCGTTATGCGTTATGCGTTATGCGTTATGCGTTATGCGTTATGCGTTATCGGCTTTGCGTTATGCGTTATGGGTTATGCGTTATCCGTTATTTATTATGCGTTATGCATTATGCGTAATGCGTAATGCGGTATGGGTTATGCGTTGTGCGTTATCCGTTATCCGTTATGCGTTATGCGTTATGCGTTATGCGTTATGCGTTATGCGTTATGCGTTATGCGTTATGCGTTATGCGTTATGCGTTTTGCGTTATGCGTTATGCGTTATGCGTTATGCGTTATGCGTTATGCGTTATGCGTTATGCGTTATGCGTTATGCGTTATGCGTTATGCGTTATGCGTTATGCGTTATGCGTTATGCGTTATGCGTTATGCGTTATGCGTTATGCGTTATGCGTTATGCGTTATGCGTTATGCGTTATGCGTTATGCGTTATGCGTTATGCGTTATGCGTTATGCGTTATGCGTTATGCGTCATGCGTTATGCGTTATGCGTCATGCGTTATGCGTTATGCGTTATGCGTTATGCGTTAAGCGTTATGCGTTATGCGTTATGCGTTATGCGTTATGCGTTATGCGTTATGCGTTATGCGTAATGCGTTATCGGCATTGAGTTATGCGTTATGGGTTATGCGTTATGGGTTATGCGTTATCCGTTATGGATTATGCGTTATGCATTATGCGTAATGCGTAATGCGGTATGGGTTGTGCGTTGTGCGTTATCCGTTATGCGTTATGCGTTATGCGTTATGCGTTATGCGTAATGCGTTATGCGTTATGCGTTATGCGTTATGCGTTATGCGTAATGCGGTATGCGTTATGCGTTATGCGTTATGCGTTATGCGTTATGAGTTATGCGTCATGGGTTATGCGTAATGCGTTATGCGTTATGCGTTATGCGTTATGCGTTATGCGTTATGCGTTATGCGTTATGCGTTATGCGTTATGCGTTATGCGTTATGCGTTATGCGTTATGCGTTATGCGTTATGCGTTATGCGTTATGCGTTATGCGTTATGCGTTATGCGTTATGCGTTATGCGTTATGCGTTATGCGTTATGCGTTATGCGTTATGCGTTATGCGTTATGCGTTATGCGTTATGCGTTATGCGTTATGCGTTATGCGTTATGCGTTATGCGTTATGCGTTATGCGTTATGCGTTATGCGTTATGCGTTATGCGTTATGCGTTATGCGTTATGCGTTATGCGTTATGCGTTATGCGTTATGCGTTATGCGTTATGCGTTATGCGTTATGCGTTATGCGTTATGCGTTATGCGTTATGCGTTATGCGTTATGCGTTATGCGTTATGCGTTATGCGTTATGCGTTATGCGTTATGCGTTATGCGTTATGCGTTATGCGTTATGCGTTATGCGTAATGCGGTATGGGTTGTGCGTTGTGCGTTATCCGTTATCCGTTATGCGTTATGCGTAATGCGTTATCGGCATTGAGTTATGCGTTATGGGTTATGCGTTATGGGTTATGCGTTATCCGTTATGGATTATGCGTTATGCATTATGCGTAATGCGTAATGCGGTATGGGTTGTGCGTTGTGCGTTATCCGTTATGCGTTATGCGTTATGCGTTATGCGTTATGCGTAATGCGTTATGCGTTATGCGTTATGCGTTATGCGTTATGCGTAATGCGGTATGCGTTATGCGTTATGCGTTATGCGTTATGCGTTATGAGTTATGCGTCATGGGTTATGCGTAATGCGTTATGCGTTATGAGTTATGCGTTATGCGTTATGCGATATGCGCTATGTGTTATGCGTTATGCGTTATCGGCTTTGCGTTATGCGTTATGGGTTATGCGTTATCCGTTATTTATTATGCGTTATGCGTTATGCGTTATGCGTTATGCGTTATGCGTTATGCGTTATGCGTTATGCGTTATGCGATATGCGTTATGCGTTATGCGTTATGCGTTATGCGTTATGCGTTATGCGTTATGCGTTATGCGTTATGCGTTATGCGTTATGCGTTATGCGTTATGCGTTATGCGTTATGCGTTATGCGTTATGCGTTATGCGTTATGGGTTATGCGTTATGCGTTATGCGTGATGCGTTATGCGTTATGCGTTATGCGTTATGCGGTATGCGTTATGCGTTATGCGTTATGCGTTATGCGTTATGCGTTATGCGTTATGCGTTATGCGTTATGCGTTATGGATTATGCGTAATGCATTATAAGTTATGCGTTATGCGTTATGCGTTATCGGCTTTGCGTTATGCGTCATGCGTTATGGGTTATGCGTTATCCTTTATGGATTATGCGTTATGCGTTATGCGTTATGCGTTATGCGTTATGCGTTATGCGTTATGCGTTATGCGTTATGCGTTATGCGTTATGCGTTAACGGCTTTGCGTTATGCGTCATGCGCTATGGGTTATGCGTTATCCGCTATGGATTATGCGTAATGCATTATAAGTTATGCGTTATGCGTTTTGCGTTATGTGTTATGCGTTATGGGTTATGCGTCATGCGTTATGCGTTATGCGTTATGCGTTATGCGTTTTGCGTTATGCGTTATGCGTTATGCGTTATGCGTTATGCGTTATGCGTTATGCGTTATGCGTTATGCGTTATGCGTTATGCGTTATGCGTTATGCGTTATGCGTTATGCGTTATGCGTTATGCGTTATGCGTTATGCGTTATGCGTTATGCGTTATGCGTTATGCGTTATGCGTTATGCGTTATGCGTTATGCGTTATGCGTTATGCGTTATGCGTTATGCGTTATGCGTTATGAGTTATGCGTTATGCGTTATGCGTTATGCGTTATGCGTTATGCGTTATGCGTTATGCGTTATGCGTTATGCGTTATGCGTTATGCGTTATGCGTTATGCGTTATGCGTTATGCGTTATGCGTTATGCGTTATGCGTTATGCGTTATGCGTAATGCGGTATGGGTTGTGCGTTGTGCGTTATCCGTTATCCGTTATGCGTTATGCGTTATGCGTTATGCGTAATGCGTTATCGGCATTGAGTTATGCGTTATGGGTTATGCGTTATGGGTTATGCGTTATCCGTTATGGATTATGCGTTATGCATTATGCGTAATGCGTAATGCGGTATGGGTTGTGCGTTGTGCGTTATCCGTTATGCGTTATGCGTTATGCGTTATGCGTTATGCGTAATGCGTTATGCGTTAAGCGTTATGCGTTATGCGTTATGCGTTATGCGTAATGCGGTATGCGTTATGCGTTATGCGTTATGCGTTATGCGTTATGAGTTATGCGTCATGGGCTATGCGTAATGCGTTATGCGTTATGAGTTATGCGTTATGCGTTATGCGATATGCGCTATGTGTTATGCGTTATGCGTTATCGGCTTTGCGTTATGCGTTATGGGTTATGCGTTATCCGTTATTTATTATGCGTTATGCATTATGCGTAATGCGTAATGCGGTATGGGTTATGCGTTGTGCGTTATCCGTTATCCGTTATGCGTTATGCGTTATGCGTTTTGCGTTATGCGTTATGCGTTATGAGTTATGCGTTATGCGTTATGCGATATGCGCTATGTGTTATGCGTTATGCGTTATCGGCTTTGCGTTATGCGTTATGCGTTATGCGTTATGCGTTATGCGTTATGCGTTATGCGTTATGCGTAATGCGGTATGGGTTATACGTTGTGCGTTATCCGTTATCCGTTATGCGTTATGCGTTATGCGTTATGCGTTATGCGTTATGCGTTATGCGTTATGCGTTATGCGTTATGCGTTATGCGTTATGCGTTATGCGTTATGCGTTATGCGTTATGCGTTATGCGTTATGCGTTATGCGTTATGCGTTATGCGTTATGCGTTATGCGTTATGCGTTATGCGTTATGCGTTATGCGTTATGGGCTATGCGTTAATTCCTTATGGTTTATACGTTATGCGTTATGCGCTATGAGTTTTGCGTTACGCGTTAAGCGTTATGCGTTATGCGTTATGGACTATGCGTTATGCGTCATGCGTTATGCGCTATGCGCTATGCGTTATGCGTTATGCGTTATGCGTTATGCGTTATGCGTTATGCGTTATGCGTTATGCGTTATGCGTTATGCGTTATGCGTTATGCGTTATGCGTTATGCGTAATGCGGTATGGGTTGTGCGTTGTGCGTTATCCGTTATCCGTTATGCGTTATGCGTTATGCGTTATGCGTTATGCGTTATGCGTAATGCGTTATCGGCATTGAGTTATGCGTTATGCGTTATGCGTTATGGGTTATGCGTTATCCGTTATGGATTATGCGTTATGCATTATGCGTAATGCGTAATGCGGTATGGGTTGTGCGTTGTGCGTTATCCGTTATGCGTTATGCGTTATGCGTAATGCGTTATGCGTTATGCGTTATGCGTTATGCGTTATGCGTTATGCGTAATGCGGTATGCGTTATGCGTTATGCGTTATCCGTTATGCGTTATGCGTTATGCGTTTTGCGTTATGCGTTATGCGTTATGAGTTATGCGTTATGCGTTATGCGATATGCGCTATGTGTTACGCGTCATGGGCTATGCGTAATGCGTTATGCGTTATGAGTTATGCGTTATGCGTTATGCGATATGCGCTATGTGTTATGCGTTATGCGTTATCGGCTTTGCGTTATGCGTTATGGGTTATGCGTTATCCGTTATTTATTATGCGTTATGCATTATGCGTAATGCGTAATGCGGTATGGGTTATGCGTTGTGCGTTATCCGTTATCCGTTATGCGTTATGCGTTATGCGTTTTGCGTTATGCGTTATGCGTTATGAGTTATGCGTTATGCGTTATGCGATATGCGCTATGTGTTATGCGTTATGCGTTATCGGCTTTGCGTTATGCGTTATGCGTTATGCGTTATGCGTAATGCGGTATGGGTTATACGTTGTGCGTTATCCGTTATCCGTTATGCGTTATGCGTTATACGTTATGCGTTATGCGTTATGCGTTATGCGTTATGCGTTATGCGTTATGCGTTATGCGTTATGCGTTATGCGTTATGCGTTATGCGTTATGCGTTATGCGTTATGCGTTATGCGTTATGCGTTATGCGTTATGGGCTATGCGTTAATTCCTTATGCGTTATGCGCTATGAGTTTTGCGTTACGCGTTAAGCGTTATGCGTTATGCGTTATGCGTTATGCGTTATGCGTTATGCGTTATGCGTTATGCGTTATGCGTTATGCGTTATGCGTTATGCGTTATGCGTTATGCGTTATGCGTTATGCGTTATGCGTTATGCGTTATGCGTTATGCGTTATGCGTTATGCGTTATGCGTTATGCGTTATGCGTTATGCGTTATGCGTTATGCGTTATGCGTTATGCGTTATGCGTTATGCGTTATGCGTTATGCGTTATGCGTTATGCGTTATGCGTTATGCGTTATGCGTAATGCGGTATGGGTTGTGCGTTGTGCGTTATCCGTTATCCGTTATGCGTTATGCGTTATGCGTTATGCGTTATGCGTAATGCGTTATCGGCATTGAGTTATGCGTTATGCGTTATGCGTTATGGGTTATGCGTTATCCGTTATGGATTATGCGTTATGCATTATGCGTAATGCGTAATGCGGTATGGGTTGTGCGTTGTGCGTTATCCGTTATGCGTTATGCGTTATGCGTAATGCGTTATGCGTTATGCGTTATGCGTTATGCGTTATGCGTAATGCGGTATGCGTTATGCGTTATGCGTTATCCGTTATGCGTTATGCGTTATGCGTTTTGCGTTATGCGTTATGCGTTATGCGTTATGCGTTATGCGTTATGCGTTATGCGTTATGCGTTATGCGTTATGCGTAATGCGGTATGGGTTGTGCGTTGTGCGTTATCCGTTATCCGTTATGCGTTATGCGTTATGCGTTATGCGTTATGCGTAATGCGTTATGCGTTATGCGTTATGCGTTATGCGTTATGCGTTATGCGTAATGCGGTATGGGTTGTGCGTTGTGCGTTATCCGTTATCCGTTATGCGTTATGCGTTATGCGTTATGCGTTATGCGTAATGCGTTATCGGCATTGAGTTACGCGTTATGGGTTATGCGTTATCCGTTATGGATTATGCGTTATGCATTATGCGTAATGCGTAATGCGGTATGGGTTGTGCGTTGTGCGTTATCCGTTATGCGTTATGCGTTATGCGTAATGCGTTATGCGTTATGCGTTATGCGTTATGCGTTATGCGTAATGCGGTATGCGTTATGCGTTATGCGTTATGCGTTATGCGTTATGCGTTATGCGTTATGCGTTATGAGTTATGCGTCATGGGTTATGCGTAATGCGTTATGCGTTATGAGTTATGCGTTATGCGTTATGCGATATGCGCTATGTGTTATGCGTTATGCGTTATCGGCTTTGCGTTATGCGTTATGGGTTATGCGTTATCCGTTATTTATTATGCGTTATGCGTTATGCGTTATGCGTTATGCGTTATGCGTTATGCGTTATGCGATATGCGTTATGCGTTATGCGTTATGCGTTATGCGTTATGCGTTATGCGTTATGCGTTATGCGTTATGCGTTATGCGTTATGCGTTATGCGTTATGCGTTATGCGTTATGCGTTATGCGTTATGCGTTATGCGTTATGCGTTATGCGTTATGCGTTATGCGTTATGCGTTATGCGTTATGCGTTATGCGTTATGCGTTATGCGTTATGCGTTATGCGTTATGCGTTATGCGTTATGCGTTATGGGTTATGCGTTATGCGTTATGCGTGATGCGTTATGCGTTATGCGTTATGCGTTATGCGGTATGCGTTATGCGTTATGCGTTATGCGTTATGCGTTATGCGTTATGCGTTATGCGTTATGCGTTATGGATTATGCGTAATGCATTATAAGTTATGCGTTATGCGTTATGCGTTATCGGCTTTGCGTTATGCGTCATGCGTTATGGGTTACGCGTTATCCTTTATGGATTATGCGTTATGCGTTATGCGTTATGCGTTATGCGTTATGCGTTATGCGTTATGCGTTATGCGTTAACGGCTTTGCGTTATGCGTCATGCGCTATGGGTTATGCGTTATCCGCTATGGATTATGCGTAATGCATTATAAGTTATGCGTTATGCGTTTTGCGTTATGTGTTATGCGTTATGGGTTATGCGTCATGCGTTATGCGTTATGCGTTATGCGTTATGCGTTATGCGTTTTGCGTTATGCGTTATGCGTTATGCGTTATGCGTTATGCGTTATGCGTTATGCGTTATGCGTTATGCGTTATGCGTTATGCGTTATGCGTTATGCGTTATGCGTTATGCGTTATGCGTTATGCGTTATGCGTTATGCGTTATGCGTTATGCGTTATGCGTTATGCGTTATGCGTTATGCGTTATGCGTTATGCGTTATGCGTTATGCGTTATGCGTTATGCGTTATGCGTTATGCGTTATGCGTTATGCGTTATGCGTTATGCGTTATGCGTTAACGGCTTTGCGTTATGCGTCATGCGCTATGGGTTATGCGTTATCCGCTATGGATTATGCGTAATGCATTATAAGTTATGCGTTATGCGTTTTGCGTTATGTGTTATGCGTTATGGGTTATGCGTCATGCGTTATGCGTTATGCGTTATGCGTTATGCGTTTTGCGTTATGCGTTATGCGTTATGCGTTATGCGTTATGCGTTATGCGTTATGCGTTATGCGTTATGCGTTATGCGTTATGCGTTATGCGTTATGCGTTATGCGTTATGCGTTATGCGTTATGCGTTATGCGTTATGCGTTATGCGTTATGCGTTATGCGTTATGCGTTATGCGTTATGCGTTATGCGTTATGCGTTATGCGTTATGCGTTATGCGTTATGGGCTATGCGTTAATTCCTTATGGTTTATACGTTATGCGTTATGCGCTATGAGTTTTGCGTTACGCGTTAAGCATTATGCGTTATGCGTTATGGACTATGCGTTATGCGTCATGCGTTATGCGCTATGCGCTATGCGTTATGCGTTATGCGTTATGCGTTATGCGTTATGCGTTATGCGTTATGCGTTATGCGTTATGCGTTATGCGTTATGCGTTATGCGTTATGCGTTATGCGTTATGCGTAATGCGGTATGGGTTGTGCGTTGTGCGTTATCCGTTATCCGTTATGCGTTATGCGTTATGCGTTATGCGTTATGCGTAATGCGTTATCGGCATTGAGTTATGCGTTATGCGTTATGCGTTATGGGTTATGCGTTATCCGTTATGGATTATGCGTTATGCATTATGCGTAATGCGTAATGCGGTATGGGTTGTGCGTTGTGCGTTATCCGTTATGCGTTATGCGTTATGCGTAATGCGTTATGCGTTATGCGTTATGCGTTATGCGTTATGCGTAATGCGGTATGCGTTATGCGTTATCCGTTATGCGTTATGCGTTATGCGTTATGCGTTTTGCGTTATGCGTTATGCGTTATGAGTTATGCGTTATGCGTTATGCGATATGCGCTATGTGTTACGCGTCATGGGCTATGCGTAATGCGTTATGCGTTATGAGTTATGCGTTATGCGTTATGCGATATGCGCTATGTGTTATGCGTTATGCGTTATCGGCTTTGCGTTATGCGTTATGGGTTATGCGTTATCCGTTATTTATTATGCGTTATGCATTATGCGTAATGCGTAATGCGGTATGGGTTATGCGTTGTGCGTTATCCGTTATCCGTTATGCGTTATGCGTTATGCGTTTTGCGTTTTGCGTTATGCGTTATGCGTTATGAGTTATGCGTTATGCGTTATGCGATATGCGCTATGTGTTATGCGTTATGCGTTATCGGCTTTGCGTTATGCGTTATGCGTTATGCGTTATGCGTAATGCGGTATGGGTTATACGTTGTGCGTTATCCGTTATCCGTTATGCGTTATGCGTTATGCGTTATGCGTTATGCGTTATGCGTAATGCGGTATGCGTTATGCGTTATGCGTTATGCGTTATGCGTTATGCGTTATGCGTTATGCGTTATGAGTTATGCGTCATGGGTTATGCGTAATGCGTTATGCGTTATGAGTTATGCGTTATGCGTTATGCGATATGCGCTATGTGTTATGCGTTATGCGTTATCGGCTTTGCGTTATGCGTTATGGGTTATGCGTTATCCGTTATTTATTATGCGTTATGCGTTATGCGTTATGCGTTATGCGTTATGCGTTATGCGTTATGCGTTATGCGTTATGCGTTATGCGATATGCGTTATGCGTTATGCGTTATGCGTTATGCGTTATGCGTTATGCGTTATGCGTTATGCGTTATGCGTTATGCGTTATGCGTTATCCGTTATTTATTATGCGTTATGCATTATGCGTAATGCGTAATGCGGTATGGGTTATGCGTTGTGCGTTATCCGTTATCCGTTATGCGTTATGCGTTATGCGTTTTGCGTTATGCGTTATGCGTTATGAGTTATGCGTTATGCGTTATGCGATATGCGCTATGTGTTATGCGTTATGCGTTATCGGCTTTGCGTTATGCGTTATGCGTTATGCGTTATGCGTTATGCGTTATGCGTTATGCGTTATGCGTAATGCGGTATGGGTTATACGTTGTGCGTTATCCGTTATCCGTTATGCGTTATGCGTTATGCGTTATGCGTTATGCGTTATGCGTTATGCGTTATGCGTTATGCGTTATGCGTTATGCGTTATGCGTTATGCGTTATGCGTTATGCGTTATGCGTTATGCGTTATGGGCTATGCGTTAATTCCTTATGGTTTATACGTTATGCGTTATGCGCTATGAGTTTTGCGTTACGCGTTAAGCGTTATGCGTTATGCGTTATGGACTATGCGTTATGCGTCATGCGTTATGCGCTATGCGCTATGCGTTATGCGTTATGCGTTATGCGTTATGCGTTATGCGTTATGCGTTATGCGTTATGCGTTATGCGTTATGCGTTATGCGTTATGCGTTATGCGTTATGCGTAATGCGGTATGGGTTGTGCGTTGTGCGTTATCCGTTATCCGTTATGCGTTATGCGTTATGCGTTATGCGTTATGCGTTATGCGTAATGCGTTATCGGCATTGAGTTATGCGTTATGCGTTATGCGTTATGGGTTATGCGTTATCCGTTATGGATTATGCGTTATGCATTATGCGTAATGCGTAATGCGGTAT
Source organism: Lasioglossum baleicum (assembly GCF_051020765.1). Lineage (NCBI taxonomy): Eukaryota > Metazoa > Arthropoda > Insecta > Hymenoptera > Halictidae > Lasioglossum > Lasioglossum baleicum. Next base: position 344,782 of record NW_027469203.1, on the reverse strand, counting down.
GGGTTGTGCGTTGTGCGTTATCCGTTATGCGTTATGCGTTATGCGTAATGCGTTATGCGTTATGCGTTATGCGTTATGCGTTATGCGTAATGCGGTATGCGTTATGCGTTATGCGTTATCCGTTATGCGTTATGCGTTATGCGTTTTGCGTTATGCGTTATGCGTTATGAGTTATGCGTTATGCGTTATGCGATATGCGCTATGTGTTACGCGTCATGGGCTATGCGTAATGCGTTATGCGTTATGAGTTATGCGTTATGCGTTATGCGATATGCGCTATGTGTTATGCGTTATGCGTTATCGGCTTTGCGTTATGCGTTATGGGTTATGCGTTATCCGTTATTTATTATGCGTTATGCATTATGCGTAATGCGTAATGCGGTATGGGTTATGCGTTGTGCGTTATCCGTTATCCGTTATGCGTTATGCGTTATGCGTTTTGCGTTATGCGTTATGCGTTATGAGTTATGCGTTATGCGTTATGCGATATGCGCTATGTGTTATGCGTTATGCGTTATCGGCTTTGCGTTATGCGTTATGCGTTATGCGTTATGCGTAATGCGGTATGGGTTATACGTTGTGCGTTATCCGTTATCCGTTATGCGTTATGCGTTATACGTTATGCGTTATGCGTTATGCGTTATGCGTTATGCGTTATGCGTTATGCGTTATGCGTTATGCGTTATGCGTTATGCGTTATGCGTTATGCGTTATGCGTTATGCGTTATGCGTTATGCGTTATGCGTTATGCGTTATGCGTTATGCGTTATGCGTTATGGGCTATGCGTTAATTCCTTATGCGTTATGCGCTATGAGTTTTGCGTTACGCGTTAAGCGTTATGCGTTATGCGTTATGCGTTATGCGTTATGCGTTATGCGTTATGCGTTATGCGTTATGCGTTATGCGTTATGCGTTATGCGTTATGCGTTATGCGTTATGCGTTATGCGTTATGCGTTATGCGTTATGCGTTATGCGTTATGCGTTATGCGTTATGCGTTATGCGTTATGCGTTATGCGTTATGCGTTATGCGTTATGCGTTATGCGTTATGCGTTATGCGTTATGCGTTATGCGTTATGCGTTATGCGTTATGCGTTATGCGTTATGCGTTATGCGTTATGCGTTATGCGTTATGCGTTATGCGTTATGCGTTATGCGTTATGCGTTATGCGTAATGCGGTATGGGTTGTGCGTTGTGCGTTATCCGTTATCCGTTATGCGTTATGCGTTATGCGTTATGCGTTATGCGTAATGCGTTATCGGCATTGAGTTATGCGTTATGCGTTATGCGTTATGGGTTATGCGTTATCCGTTATGGATTATGCGTTATGCATTATGCGTAATGCGTAATGCGGTATGGGTTGTGCGTTGTGCGTTATCCGTTATGCGTTATGCGTTATGCGTAATGCGTTATGCGTTATGCGTTATGCGTTATGCGTTATGCGTAATGCGGTATGCGTTATGCGTTATGCGTTATCCGTTATGCGTTATGCGTTATGCGTTTTGCGTTATGCGTTATGCGTTATGCGTTATGCGTTATGCGTTATGCGTTATGCGTAATGCGGTATGGGTTGTGCGTTGTGCGTTATCCGTTATCCGTTATGCGTTATGCGTTATGCGTTATGCGTTATGCGTTATGCGTAATGCGTTATGCGTTATGCGTTATGCGTTATGCGTTATGCGTTATGCGTAATGCGGTATGGGTTGTGCGTTGTGCGTTATCCGTTATCCGTTATGCGTTATGCGTTATGCGTTATGCGTTATGCGTAATGCGTTATCGGCATTGAGTTATGCGTTATGGGTTATGCGTTATCCGTTATGGATTATGCGTTATGCATTATGCGTAATGCGTAATGCGGTATGGGTTGTGCGTTGTGCGTTATCCGTTATGCGTTATGCGTTATGCGTAATGCGTTATGCGTTATGCGTTATGCGTTATGCGTTATGCGTAATGCGGTATGCGTTATGCGTTATGCGTTATGCGTTATGCGTTATGCGTTATGCGTTATGAGTTATGCGTCATGGGTTATGCGTAATGCGTTATGCGTTATGAGTTATGCGTTATGCGTTATGCGATATGCGCTATGTGTTATGCGTTATGCGTTATCGGCTTTGCGTTATGCGTTATGGGTTATGCGTTATCCGTTATTTATTATGCGTTATGCGTTATGCGTTATGCGTTATGCGTTATGCGTTATGCGTTATGCGTTATGCGTTATGCGATATGCGTTATGCGTTATGCGTTATGCGTTATGCGTTATGCGTTATGCGTTATGCGTTATGCGTTATGCGTTATGCGTTATGCGTTATGCGTTATGCGTTATGCGTTATGCGTTATGCGTTATGCGTTATGCGTTATGCGTTATGCGTTATGCGTTATGCGTTATGCGTTATGCGTTATGCGTTATGCGTTATGCGTTATGCGTTATGCGTTATGCGTTATGCGTTATGCGTTATGGGTTATGCGTTATGCGTTATGCGTGATGCGTTATGCGTTATGCGTTATGCGTTATGCGGTATGCGTTATGCGTTATGCGTTATGCGTTATGCGTTATGCGTTATGCGTTATGCGTTATGCGTTATGCGTTATGCGTTATGCGTTAACGGCTTTGCGTTATGCGTCATGCGCTATGGGTTATGCGTTATCCGCTATGGATTATGCGTAATGCATTATAAGTTATGCGTTATGCGTTTTGCGTTATGTGTTATGCGTTATGGGTTATGCGTCATGCGTCATGCGTTATGCGTTATGCGTTATGCGTTATGCGTTTTGCGTTATGCGTTATGCGTTATGCGTTATGCGTTATGCGTTATGCGTTATGCGTTATGCGTTATGCGTTATGCGTTATGCGTTATGCGTTATGCGTTATGCGTTATGCGTTATGCGTTATGCGTTATGCGTTATGCGTTATGCGTTATGCGTTATGCGTTATGCGTTATGCGTTATGCGTTATGCGTTATGCGTTATGCGTTATGCGTTATGCGTTATGCGTTATGCGTTATGCGTTATGCGTTATGCGTTATGCGTTATGCGTTATGCGTTATGCGTTATGCGTTATGCGTTATGCGTTATGCGTTAACGGCTTTGCGTTATGCGTCATGCGCTATGGGTTATGCGTTATCCGCTATGGATTATGCGTAATGCATTATAAGTTATGCGTTATGCGTTTTGCGTTATGTGTTATGCGTTATGGGTTATGCGTCATGCGTTATGCGTTATGCGTTATGCGTTATGCGTTTTGCGTTATGCGTTATGCGTTATGCGTTATGCGTTATGCGTTATGCGTTATGCGTTATGCGTTATGCGTTATGCGTTATGCGTTATGCGTTATGCGTTATGCGTTATGCGTTATGCGTTATGCGTTATGCGTTATGCGTTATGCGTTATGCGTTATGCGTTATGCGTTATGCGTTATGCGTTATGCGTTATGCGTTATGCGTTATGCGTTATGGGCTATGCGTTAATTCCTTATGGTTTATACGTTATGCGTTATGCGCTATGAGTTTTGCGTTACGCGTTAAGCATTATGCGTTATGCGTTATGGACTATGCGTTATGCGTCATGCGTTATGCGCTATGCGCTATGCGTTATGCGTTATGCGTTATGCGTTATGCGTTATGCGTTATGCGTTATGCGTTATGCGTTATGCGTTATGCGTTATGCGTTATGCGTAATGCGGTATGGGTTGTGCGTTGTGCGTTATCCGTTATCCGTTATGCGTTATGCGTTATGCGTTATGCGTTATGCGTAATGCGTTATCGGCATTGAGTTATGCGTTATGCGTTATGCGTTATGGGTTATGCGTTATCCGTTATGGATTATGCGTTATGCATTATGCGTAATGCGTAATGCGGTATGGGTTGTGCGTTGTGCGTTATCCGTTATGCGTTATGCGTTATGCGTAATGCGTTATGCGTTATGCGTTATGCGTTATGCGTTATGCGTTATGCGTAATGCGGTATGCGTTATGCGTTATCCGTTATGCGTTATGCGTTATGCGTTTTGCGTTATGCGTTATGCGTTATGAGTTATGCGTTATGCGTTATGCGATATGCGCTATGTGTTACGCGTCATGGGCTATGCGTAATGCGTTATGCGTTATGAGTTATGCGTTATGCGTTATGCGATATGCGCTATGTGTTATGCGTTATGCGTTATCGGCTTTGCGTAATGCGTTATGGGTTATGCGTTATCCGTTATTTATTATGCGTTATGCATTATGCGTAATGCGTAATGCGGTATGGGTTATGCGTTGTGCGTTATCCGTTATCCGTTATGCGTTATGCGTTATGCGTTTTGCGTTATGCGTTATGCGTTATGAGTTATGCGTTATGCGTTATGCGATATGCGCTATGTGTTATGCGTTATGCGTTATCGGCTTTGCGTTATGCGTTATGCGTTATGCGTTATGCGTAATGCGGTATGGGTTATACGTTGTGCGTTATCCGTTATCCGTTATGCGTTATGCGTTATGCGTTATGCGTTATGCGTTATGCGTTATGCGTTATGCGTTATGCGTTATGCGTTATGCGTTATGCGTTATGCGTTATGCGTTATGCGTTATGCGTTATGCGTTATGCGTTATGCGTTATGCGTTATGCGTTATGCGTTATGCGTTATGCGTTATGCGGTATGCGTTATGCGTTATGCGTTATGCGTTATGCGTTATGCGTTATGCGTTATGCGTTATGCGTTATGGATTATGCGTAATGCATTATAAGTTATGCGTTATGCGTTATGCGTTATCGGCTTTGCGTTATGCGTCATGCGTTATGGGTTACGCGTTATCCTTTATGGATTATGCGTTATGCGTTATGCGTTATGCGTTATGCGTTATGCGTTATGCGTTATGCGTTAACGGCTTTGCGTTATGCGTCATGCGCTATGGGTTATGCGTTATCCGCTATGGATTATGCGTAATGCATTATAAGTTATGCGTTATGCGTTTTGCGTTATGTGTTATGCGTTATGGGTTATGCGTCATGCGTTATGCGTTATGCGTTATGCGTTATGCGTTATGCGTTATGCGTTATGCGTTATGCGTTATGCGTTAACGGCTTTGCGTTATGCGTCATGCGCTATGGGTTATGCGTTATCCGCTATGGATTATGCGTAATGCATTATAAGTTATGCGTTATGCGTTATGCGTTATGCGTTATCGGCTTTGCGTTATGCGTTATGCGTTATGCGTTATGCGTTATGCGTAATGCGTTATGCGTTATGCGTTATGCGTTATGCGTTATGCGTTATGCGTAATGCGGTATGGGTTGTGCGTTGTGCGTTATCCGTTATCCGTTATGCGTTATGCGTTATGCGTTATGCGTTATGCGTAATGCGTTATCGGCATTGAGTTATGCGTTATGGGTTATGCGTTATCCGTTATGGATTATGCGTTATGCATTATGCGTAATGCGTAATGCGGTATGGGTTGTGCGTTGTGCGTTATCCGTTATGCGTTATGCGTTATGCGTAATGCGTTATGCGTTATGCGTTATGCGTAATGCGTTATGCGTAATGCGGTATGCGTTATGCGTTATGCGTTATGCGTTATGCGTTATGCGTTATGCGTTATGAGTTATGCGTCATGGGTTATGCGTAATGCGTTATGCGTTATGAGTTATGCGTTATGCGTTATGCGATATGCGCTATGTGTTATGCGTTATGCGTTATCGGCTTTGCGTTATGCGTTATGGGTTATGCGTTATCCGTTATTTATTATGCGTTATGCGTTATGCGTTATGCGTTATGCGTTATGCGTTATGCGTTATGCGATATGCGTTATGCGTTATGCGTTATGCGTTATGCGTTATGCGTTATGCGTTATGCGTTATGCGTTATGCGTTATGCGTTATGCGTTATGCGTTATGCGTTATGCGTTATGCGTTATGCGTTATGCGTTATGCGTTATGCGTTATGCGTTATGCGTTATGCGTTATGCGTTATGCGTTATGCGTTATGCGTTATGCGTTATGCGTTATGCGTTATGCGTTATGCGTTATGCGTTATGCGTTATGCGTTATGCGTTATGCGTTATGCGTTATGCGTTATGCGTTATGGGTTATGCGTTATGCGTTATGCGTGATGCGTTATGCGTTATGCGTTATGCGTTATGCGGTATGCGTTATGCGTTATGCGTTATGCGTTATGCGTTATGCGTTATGCGTTATGCGTTATGCGTTATGGATTATGCGTAATGCATTATAAGTTATGCGTTATGCGTTATGCGTTATCGGCTTTGCGTTATGCGTCATGCGTTATGGGTTACGCGTTATCCTTTATGGATTATGCGTTATGCGTTATGCGTTATGCGTTATGCGTTATGCGTTATGCGTTATGCGTTATGCGTTAACGGCTTTGCGTTATGCGTCATGCGCTATGGGTTATGCGTTATCCGCTATGGATTATGCGTAATGCATTATAAGTTATGCGTTATGCGTTTTGCGTTATGTGTTATGCGTTATGGGTTATGCGTCATGCGTTATGCGTTATGCGTTATGCGTTATGCGTTATGCGTTTTGCGTTATGCGTTATGCGTTATGCGTTATGCGTTATGCGTTATGCGTTATGCGTTATGCGTTATGCGTTATGCGTTATGCGTTATGCGTTATGCGTTATGCGTTATGCGTTATGCGTTATGCGTTATGCGTTATGCGTTATGCGTTATGCGTTATGCGTTATGCGTTATGCGTTATGCGTTATGCGTTATGCGTTATGCGTTATGCGTTATGCGTTATGCGTTATGCGTTATGCGTTATGCGTTATGCGTTATGCGTTATGCGTTATGCGTTATGCGTTATGCGTTATGCGTTATGCGTTATGCGTTATGCGTTATGCGTTAACGGCTTTGCGTTATGCGTCATGCGCTATGGGTTATGCGTTATCCGCTATGGATTATGCGTAATGCATTATAAGTTATGCGTTATGCGTTTTGCGTTATGTGTTATGCGTTATGGGTTATGCGTCATGCGTTATGCGTTATGCGTTATGCGTTATGCGTTTTGCGTTATGCGTTATGCGTTATGCGTTATGCGTTATGCGTTATGCGTTATGCGTTATGCGTTATGCGTTATGCGTTATGCGTTATGCGTTATGCGTTATGCGTTATGCGTTATGCGTTATGCGTTATGCGTTATGCGTTATGCGTTATGCGTTATGCGTTATGCGTTATGCGTTATGCGTTATGCGTTATGGGCTATGCGTTAATTCCTTATGGTTTATACGTTATGCGTTATGCGCTATGAGTTTTGCGTTACGCGTTAAGCATTATGCGTTATGCGTTATGGACTATGCGTTATGCGTCATGCGTTATGCGCTATGCGCTATGCGTTATGCGTTATGCGTTATGCGTTATGCGTTATGCGTTATGCGTTATGCGTTATGCGTTATGCGTTATGCGTTATGCGTTATGCGTTATGCGGTATGGGTTGTGCGTTGTGCGTTATCCGTTATCCGTTATGCGTTATGCGTTATGCGTTATGCGTTATGCGTAATGCGTTATCGGCATTGAGTTATGCGTTATGCGTTATGCGTTATGGGTTATGCGTTATCCGTTATGGATTATGCGTTATGCATTATGCGTAATGCGTAATGCGGTATGGGTTGTGCGTTGTGCGTTATCCGTTATGCGTTATGCGTTATGCGTAATGCGTTATGCGTTATGCGTTATGCGTTATGCGTTATGCGTAATGCGGTATGCGTTATGCGTTATCCGTTATGCGTTATGCGTTATGCGTTATGCGTTTTGCGTTATGCGTTATGCGTTATGAGTTATGCGTTATGCGTTATGCGATATGCGCTATGTGTTACGCGTCATGGGCTATGCGTAATGCGTTATGCGTTATGAGTTATGCGTTATGCGTTATGCGATATGCGCTATGTGTTATGCGTTATGCGTTATCGGCTTTGCGTTATGCGTTATGGGTTATGCGTTATCCGTTATTTATTATGCGTTATGCATTATGCGTAATGCGTAATGCGGTATGGGTTATGCGTTGTGCGTTATCCGTTATCCGTTATGCGTTATGCGTTATGCGTTTTGCGTTATGCGTTATGCGTTATGAGTTATGCGTTATGCGTTATGCGATATGCGCTATGTGTTATGCGTTATGCGTTATCGGCTTTGCGTTATGCGTTATGCGTTATGCGTTATGCGTAATGCGGTATGGGTTATACGTTGTGCGTTATCCGTTATCCGTTATGCGTTATGCGTTATGCGTTATGCGTTATGCGTTATGCGTAATGCGGTATGCGTTATGCGTTATGCGTTATGCGTTATGCGTTATGCGTTATGCGTTATGCGTTATGAGTTATGCGTCATGGGTTATGCGTAATGCGTTATGCGTTATGAGTTATGCGTTATGCGTTATGCGATATGCGCTATGTGTTATGCGTTATGCGTTATCGGCTTTGCGTTATGCGTTATGGGTTATGCGTTATCCGTTATTTATTATGCGTTATGCGTTATGCGTTATGCGTTATGCGTTATGCGTTATGCGTTATGCGTTATGCGTTATGCGTTATGCGATATGCGTTATGCGTTATGCGTTATGCGTTATGCGTTATGCGTTATGCGTTATGCGTTATGCGTTATGCGTTATGCGTTATGCGTTATGCGTTATGCGTTATGCGTTATGCGTTATGCGTTATGCGTTATGCGTTATGCGTTATGCGTTATGCGTTAGGCGTTATGCGTTATGCGTTATGCGTTATGCGTTATGCGTTATGCGTTATGCGTTATGCGTTATCCGTTATTTATTATGCGTTATGCATTATGCGTAATGCGTAATGCGGTATGGGTTATGCGTTGTGCGTTATCCGTTATCCGTTATGCGTTATGCGTTATGCGTTTTGCGTTATGCGTTATGCGTTATGAGTTATGCGTTATGCGTTATGCGATATGCGCTATGTGTTATGCGTTATGCGTTATCGGCTTTGCGTTATGCGTTATGCGTTATGCGTTATGCGTTATGCGTTATGCGTTATGCGTTATGCGTAATGCGGTATGGGTTATACGTTGTGCGTTATCCGTTATCCGTTATGCGTTATGCGTTATGCGTTATGCGTTATGCGTTATGCGTTATGCGTTATGCGTTATGCGTTATGCGTTATGCGTTATGCGTTATGCGTTATGCGTTATGCGTTATGCGTTATGCGTTATGCGTTATGCGTTATGCGTTATGCGTTATGCGTTATGCGTTATGCGTTATGGGCTATGCGTTAATTCCTTATGGTTTATACGTTATGCGTTATGCGCTATGAGTTTTGCGTTACGCGTTAAGCGTTATGCGTTATGCGTTATGGACTATGCGTTATGCGTCATGCGTTATGCGCTATGCGCTATGCGTTATGCGTTATGCGTTATGCGTTATGCGTTATGCGTTATGCGTTATGCGTTATGCGTTATGCGTTATGCGTTATGCGTTATGCGTTATGCGTTATGCGTTATGCGTTATGCGTAATGCGGTATGGGTTGTGCGTTGTGCGTTATCCGTTATCCGTTATGCGTTATGCGTTATGCGTTATGCGTTATGCGTAATGCGTTATCGGCATTGAGTTATGCGTTATGCGTTATGCGTTATGGGTTATGCGTTATCCGTTATGGATTATGCGTTATGCATTATGCGTAATGCGTAATGCGGTATGGGTTGTGCGTTGTGCGTTATCCGTTATGCGTTATGCGTTATGCGTAATGCGTTATGCGTTATGCGTTATGCGTTATGCGTAATGCGGTATGCGTTATGCGTTATGCGTTATCCGTTATGCGTTATGCGTTATGCGTTTTGCGTTATGCGTTATGCGTTATGAGTTATGCGTTATGCGTTATGCGATATGCGCTATGTGTTACGCGTCATGGGCTATGCGTAATGCGTTATGCGTTATGAGTTATGCGTTATGCGTTATGCGATATGCGCTATGTGTTATGCGTTATGCGTTATCGGCTTTGCGTTATGCGTTATGGGTTATGCGTTATCCGTTATTTATTATGCGTTATGCATTATGCGTAATGCGTAATGCGGTATGGGTTATGCGTTGTGCGTTATCCGTTATCCGTTATGCGTTATGCGTTATGCGTTTTGCGTTATGCGTTATGCGTTATGAGTTATGCGTTATGCGTTATGCGATATGCGCTATGTGTTATGCGTTATGCGTTATCGGCTTTGCGTTATGCGTTATGCGTTATGCGTTATGCGTAATGCGGTATGGGTTATACGTTGTGCGTTATCCGTTATCCGTTATGCGTTATGCGTTATACGTTATGCGTTATGCGTTATGCGTTATGCGTTATGCGTTATGCGTTATGCGTTATGCGTTATGCGTTATGCGTTATGCGTTATGCGTTATGCGTTATGCGTTATGCGTTATGCGTTATGCGTTATGCGTTATGCGTTATGCGTTATGCGTTATGCGTTATGCGTTATGGGCTATGCGTTAATTCCTTATGCGTTATGCGCTATGAGTTTTGCGTTACGCGTTAAGCGTTATGCGTTATGCGTTATGCGTTATGCGTTATGCGTTATGCGTTATGCGTTATGCGTTATGCGTTATGCGTTATGCGTTATGCGTTATGCGTTATGCGTTATGCGTTATGCGTTATGCGTTATGCGTTATGCGTTATGCGTTATGCGTTATGCGTTATGCGTTATGCGTTATGCGTTATGCGTTATGCGTTATGCGTTATGCGTTATGCGTTATGCGTTATGCGTTATGCGTTATGCGTTATGCGTTATGCGTAATGCGGTATGGGTTGTGCGTTGTGCGTTATCCGTTATCCGTTATGCGTTATGCGTTATGCGTTATGCGTTATGCGTAATGCGTTATCGGCATTGAGTTATGCGTTATGCGTTATGCGTTATGGGTTATGCGTTATCCGTTATGGATTATGCGTTATGCATTATGCGTAATGCGTAATGCGGTATGGGTTGTGCGTTGTGCGTTATCCGTTATGCGTTATGCGTTATGCGTAATGCGTTATGCGTTATGCGTTATGCGTTATGCGTTATGCGTAATGCGGTATGCGTTATGCGTTATGCGTTATCCGTTATGCGTTATGCGTTATGCGTTTTGCGTTATGCGTTATGCGTTATGCGTTATGCGTTATGCGTTATGCGTTATGCGTAATGCGGTATGGGTTGTGCGTTGTGCGTTATCCGTTATCCGTTATGCGTTATGCGTTATGCGTTATGCGTTATGCGTAATGCGTTATGCGTTATGCGTTATGCGTTATGCGTTATGCGTTATGCGTAATGCGGTATGGGTTGTGCGTTGTGCGTTATCCGTTATCCGTTATGCGTTATGCGTTATGCGTTATGCGTTATGCGTAATGCGTTATCGGCATTGAGTTATGCGTTATGGGTTATGCGTTATCCGTTATGGATTATGCGTTATGCATTATGCGTAATGCGTAATGCGGTATGGGTTGTGCGTTGTGCGTTATCCGTTATGCGTTATGCGTTATGCGTAATGCGTTATGCGTTATGCGTTATGCGTTATGCGTTATGCGTAATGCGGTATGCGTTATGCGTTATGCGTTATGCGTTATGCGTTATGCGTTATGCGTTATGAGTTATGCGTCATGGGTTATGCGTAATGCGTTATGCGTTATGAGTTATGCGTTATGCGTTATGCGATATGCGCTATGTGTTATGCGTTATGCGTTATCGGCTTTGCGTTATGCGTTATGGGTTATGCGTTATCCGTTATTTATTATGCGTTATGCGTTATGCGTTATGCGTTATGCGTTATGCGTTATGCGTTATGCGTTATGCGTTATGCGTTATGCGTTATGCGTTATGCGTTATGAGTTATGCGTCATGGGTTATGCGTAATGCGTTATGCGTTATGCGTTATGCGATATGCGTTATGCGTTATGCGTTATGCGTTATGCGTTATGCGTTATGCGTTATGCGTTATGCGTTATGCGTTATGCGTTATGCGTTATGCGTTATGCGTTATGCGTTATGCGTTATGCGTTATGCGTTATGCGTTATGCGTTATGCGTTATGCGTTATGCGTTATGCGTTATGCGTTATGCGTTATGCGTTATGCGTTATGCGTTATGGGTTATGCGTTATGCGTTATGCGTGATGCGTTATGCGTTATGCGTTATGCGTTATGCGGTATGCGTTATGCGTTATGCGTTATGCGTTATGCGTTATGCGTTATGCGTTATGCGTTATGCGTTATGCGTTATGCGTTATGCGTTATGCGTTATGCGTTAACGGCTTTGCGTTATGCGTCATGCGCTATGGGTTATGCGTTATCCGCTATGGATTATGCGTAATGCATTATAAGTTATGCGTTATGCGTTTTGCGTTATGTGTTATGCGTTATGGGTTATGCGTCATGCGTTATGCGTTATGCGTTATGCGTTATGCGTTATGCGTTTTGCGTTATGCGTTATGCGTTATGCGTTATGCGTTATGCGTTATGCGTTATGCGTTATGCGTTATGCGTTATGCGTTATGCGTTATGCGTTATGCGTTATGCGTTATGCGTTATGCGTTATGCGTTATGCGTTATGCGTTATGCGTTATGCGTTATGCGTTATGCGTTATGCGTTATGCGTTATGCGTTATGCGTTATGCGTTATGCGTTATGCGTTATGCGTTATGCGTTATGCGTTATGCGTTATGCGTTATGCGTTATGCGTTATGCGTTATGCGTTATGCGTTATGCGTTATGCGTTATGCGTTATGCGTTATGCGTTATGCGTTATGCGTTAACGGCTTTGCGTTATGCGTCATGCGCTATGGGTTATGCGTTATCCGCTATGGATTATGCGTAATGCATTATAAGTTATGCGTTATGCGTTTTGCGTTATGTGTTATGCGTTATGGGTTATGCGTCATGCGTTATGCGTTATGCGTTATGCGTTATGCGTTTTGCGTTATGCGTTATGCGTTATGCGTTATGCGTTATGCGTTATGCGTTATGCGTTATGCGTTATGCGTTATGCGTTATGCGTTATGCGTTATGCGTTATGCGTTATGCGTTATGCGTTATGCGTTATGCGTTATGCGTTATGCGTTATGCGTTATGCGTTATGCGTTATGCGTTATGCGTTATGCGTTATGCGTTATGCGTTATGCGTTATGCGTTATGCGTTATGCGTTATGCGTAATGCGTTATCGGCATTGAGTTATGCGTTATGCGTTATGCGTTATGGGTTATGCGTTATCCGTTATGGATTATGCGTTATGCATTATGCGTAATGCGTAATGCGGTATGGGTTGTGCGTTGTGCGTTATCCGTTATGCGTTATGCGTTATGCGTAATGCGTTATGCGTTATGCGTTATGCGTTATGCGTTATGCGTAATGCGGTATGCGTTATGCGTTATCCGTTATGCGTTATGCGTTATGCGTTTTGCGTTATGCGTTATGCGTTATGAGTTATGCGTTATGCGTTATGCGATATGCGCTATGTGTTACGCGTCATGGGCTATGCGTAATGCGTTATGCGTTATGAGTTATGCGTTATGCGTTATGCGATATGCGCTATGTGTTATGCGTTATGCGTTATCGGCTTTGCGTAATGCGTTATGGGTTATGCGTTATCCGTTATTTATTATGCGTTATGCATTATGCGTAATGCGTAATGCGGTATGGGTTATGCGTTGTGCGTTATCCGTTATCCGTTATGCGTTATGCGTTATGCGTTTTGCGTTATGCGTTATGCGTTATGAGTTATGCGTTATGCGTTATGCGATATGCGCTATGTGTTATGCGTTATGCGTTATCGGCTTTGCGTTATGCGTTATGCGTTATGCGTTATGCGTAATGCGGTATGGGTTATACGTTGTGCGTTATCCGTTATCCGTTATGCGTTATGCGTTATGCGTTATGCGTTATGCGTTATGCGTTATGCGTTATGCGTTATGCGTTATGCGTTATGCGTTATGCGTTATGCGTTATGCGTTATGCGTTATGCGTTATGCGTTATGCGTTATGCGTTATGCGTTATGCGTTATGCGTTATGCGTTATGCGTTATGCGTTATGCGGTATGCGTTATGCGTTATGCGTTATGCGTTATGCGTTATGCGTTATGCGTTATGCGTTATGCGTTATGCGTTATGGATTATGCGTAATGCATTATAACTTATGCGTTATGCGTTATGCGTTATCGGCTTTGCGTTATGCGTCATGCGTTATGGGTTACGCGTTATCCTTTATGGATTATGCGTTATGCGTTATGCGTTATGCGTTATGCGTTATGCGTTATGCGTTATGCGTTAACGGCTTTGCGTTATGCGTCATGCGCTATGGGTTATGCGTTATCCGCTATGGATTATGCGTAATGCATTATAAGTTATGCGTTATGCGTTTTGCGTTATGTGTTATGCGTTATGGGTTATGCGTCATGCGTTATGCGTTATGCGTTATGCGTTATGCGTTATGCGTTATGCGTTATGCGTTATGCGTTATGCGTTATGCGTTATGCGTTATGCGTTATGCGTTAACGGCTTTGCGTTATGCGTCATGCGCTATGGGTTATGCGTTATCCGCTATGGATTATGCGTAATGCATTATAAGTTATGCGTTATGCGTTATGCGTTATCGGCTTTGCGTTATGCGTCATGCGTTATGGGTTACGCGTTATCCTTTATGGATTATGCGTTATGCGTTATGCGTTATGCGTTATGCGTTATGCGTTATGCGTTAACGGCTTTGCGTTATGCGTCATGCGCTATGGGTTATGCGTTATCCGCTATGGATTATGCGTAATGCATTATAAGTTATGCGTTATGCGTTTTGCGTTATGTGTTATGCATTATGGGTTATGCGTCATGCGTTATGCGTTATGCGTTATGCGTTATGCGTTATGCGTTTTGCGTTATGCGTTATGCGTTATGCGTTATGCGTTATGCGTTATGCGTTATGCGTTATGCGTTATGCGTTATGCGTTATGCGTTATGCGTTATGCGTTATGCGTTATGCGTTATGCGTTATGCGTTATGCGTTATGCGTTATGCGTTATGCGTTATGCGTTATGCGTTATGCGTTATGCGTTATGCGTTATGCGTTATGCGTTATGCGTTATGCGTTATGCGTTATGCGTTATGCGTTATGCGTTAACGGCTTTGCGTTATGCGTCATGCGCTATGGGTTATGCGTTATCCGCTATGGATTATGCGTAATGCATTATAAGTTATGCGTTATGCGTTTTGCGTTATGTGTTATGCGTTATGGGTTATGCGTCATGCGTTATGCGTTATGCGTTATGCGTTATGCGTTTTGCGTTATGCGTTATGCGTTATGCGTTATGCGTTATGCGTTATGCGTTATGCGTTATGCGTTATGCGTTATGCGTTATGCGTTATGCGTTATGCGTTATGCGTTATGCGTTATGCGTTATGCGTTATGCGTTATGCGTTATGCGTTATGCGTTATGCGTTATGCGTTATGCGTTATGCGTTATGCGTTATGCGTTATGCGTTATGCGTTATGCGTTATGCGTTATGCGTTATGCGTTATGCGTTATGCGTTATGCGTTATGCGTTATGCGTTATGCGTTATGCGTTATGCGTTATGCGTTATGCGTTATGCGTTATGCGTTATGCGTTATGCGTTATGCGTTATGCGTTATGCGTTATGCGTTATGCGTTATGCGTTATGCGTTATGCGTTATGCGTTATGCGTTATGCGTTATGCGTTATGCGTTATGCGTTATGCGTTATGCGTTATGCGTTATGCGTTATGCGTTATGCGTTATGGGCTATGCGTTAATTCCTTATGGTTTATACGTTATGCGTTATGCGCTATGAGTTTTGCGTTACGCGTTAAGCGTTATGCGTTATGCGTTATGGACTATGCGTTATGCGTCATGCGTTATGCGCTATGCGCTATGCGTTATGCGTTATGCGTTATGCGTTATGCGTTATGCGTTATGCGTTATGCGTTATGCGTTATGCGTTATGCGTTATGCGTTATGCGTTATGCGTTATGCGTTATGCGTTATGCGTAATGCGGTATGGGTTGTGCGTTGTGCGTTATCCGTTATCCGTTATGCGTTATGCGTTATGCGTTATGCGTTATGCGTAATGCGTTATCGGCATTGAGTTATGCGTTATGCGTTATGCGTTATGGGTTATGCGTTATCCGTTATGGATTATGCGTTATGCATTATGCGTAATGCGTAATGCGGTATGGGTTGTGCGTTGTGCGTTATCCGTTATGCGTTATGCGTTATGCGTAATGCGTTATGCGTTATGCGTTATGCGTTATGCGTTATGCGTAATGCGGTATGCGTTATGCGTTATGCGTTATCCGTTATGCGTTATGCGTTATGCGTTATGCGTTTTGCGTTATGCGTTATGCGTTATGAGTTATGCGTTATGCGTTATGCGATATGCGCTATGTGTTACGCGTCATGGGCTATGCGTAATGCGTTATGCGTTATGAGTTATGCGTTATGCGTTATGCGATATGCGCTATGTGTTATGCGTTATGCGTTATCGGCTTTGCGTTATGCGTTATGGGTTATGCGTTATCCGTTATTTATTATGCGTTATGCATTATGCGTAATGCGTAATGCGGTATGGGTTATGCGTTGTGCGTTATCCGTTATCCGTTATGCGTTATGCGTTATGCGTTATGCGTTATGCGTTATGCGTTATGCGTTATGCGTTATGCGTTATGCGTTATGCGTTAACGGCTTTGCGTTATGCGTCATGCGCTATGGGTTATGCGTTATCCGCTATGGATTATGCGTAATGCATTATAAGTTATGCGTTATGCGTTTTGCGTTATGTGTTATGCGTTATGGGTTATGAGTCATGCGTTATGCGTTATGCGTTATGCGTTATGCGTTATGCGTTATGCGTTATGCGTTATGCGTTATGCGTTATGCGTTATGCGTTATGCGTTATGCGTTATGCGTTATGCGTTATGCGTTATGCGTTATGCGTCAAGCGTTATCCGTTATGCGTTATGCGTTATGCGTTATGCGTTAAGCGTTATGCGTTATGCGTTATGCGTTATGCGTTATGCGTTATGCGTTATGCGTTATGCGTTATGCGTTATGCGTTATGCGTTGTGCGTTCTGCGTTATGCGTTATGCGTTAAGCGTTATGCGTTATGCGTTATGCGTTATGCGTTATGCGTTATGCGTTATGCGTTATGCGTTATGCGTTATGCGTTATGCGTTATGCGTTATGCGTTATGCGTTATGCGTTATGCGTTATGCGTTATGCGTTATGCGTATTGCGTTATGCGTTATGCGTTATGCGTTATGCGTTATGCGTTATGCGTTATGCGTTATGCGTTATGCGTTATGCGTTATGCGTTATGCGTTAAGCGTTATGCGTTATGCGTTATGCGTTATGCGTTATGCGTTATGCGTTATGCGTTATGCGTTGTGCGTTGTGCGTTATGCGTTATGCGTTATGCGTTGTGCGTTGTGCGTTATGCGTTAAGCGTTAAGCGTTATGCGTTATGCGTTATGCGTCAAGCGTTATCCGTTATGCCTTATGCGTTATGGATTATGCGTAATGCATTATAAGTTATGCGTTATGCGTTTTGCGTTATGTGTTATGCGTTATGGGTTATGCGTCATGCGTTATGCGTTATGCGTTATGCGTTATGCGTTATGCGTTTTGCGTTATGCGTTATGCGTTATGCGTTATGCGTTATGCGTTATGCGTTATGCGTTGTGCGTTCTGCGTTATGCGTTATGCGTTAAGCGTTATGCGTTATGCGTTATGCGTTATGCGTTATGCGTTATGCGTTATGCGTTATGCGTTATGCGTTATGCGTTATGCGTTATGCGTTATGCGTTATGCGTTATGCGTTATGCGTTATGCGTTATGCGTTATGCGTATTGCGTTATGCGTTATGCGTTATGCGTTATGCGTTATGCGTTATGCGTTATGCGTTATGCGTTATGCGTTATGCGTTATGCGTTATGCGTTAAGCGTTATGCGTTATGCGTTATGCGTTATGCGTTATGCGTTATGCGTTATGCGTTATGCGTTGTGCGTTGTGCGTTATGCGTTATGCGTTATGCGTTGTGCGTTGTGCGTTATGCGTTAAGCGTTAAGCGTTATGCGTTATGCGTTATGCGTCAAGCGTTATCCGTTATGCCTTATGCGTTATGGATTATGCGTAATGCATTATAAGTTATGCGTTATGCGTTTTGCGTTATGTGTTATGCGTTATGGGTTATGCGTCATGCGTTATGCGTTATGCGTTATGCGTTATGCGTTATGCGTTTTGCGTTATGCGTTATGCGTTATGCGTTATGCGTTATGCGTTATGCGTTATGCGTTATGCGTTATGCGTTATGCGTTATGCGTTATGCGTTATGCGTTATGCGTTATGCGTTATGCGTTATGCGTTATGCGTTATGCGTTATGCGTTATGCGTTATGCGTTATGCGTTATGCGTTATGCGTTATGCGTTATGCGTTATGCGTTATGCGTTATGCGTTATGCGTTATGCGTTATGCGTTATGCGTTATGCGTTATGCGTTATGCGTTATGCGTTATGCGTTATGCGTTATGCGTTATGCGTTATGCGTTAACGGCTTTGCGTTATGCGTCATGCGCTATGGGTTATGCGTTATCCGCTATGGATTATGCGTAATGCATTATAAGTTATGCGTTATGCGTTTTGCGTTATGTGTTATGCGTTATGGGTTATGCGTCATGCGTTATGCGTTATGCGTTATGCGTTATGCGTTTTGCGTTATGCGTTATGCGTTATGCGTTATGCGTTATGCGTTATGCGTTATGCGTTATGCGTTATGCGTTATGCGTTATGCGTTATGCGTTATGCGTTATGCGTTATGCGTTATGCGTTATGCGTTATGCGTTATGCGTTATGCGTTATGCGTTATGCGTTATGCGTTATGCGTTATGCGTTATGCGTTATGGGCTATGCGTTAATTCCTTATGGTTTATACGTTATGCGTTATGCGCTATGAGTTTTGCGTTACGCGTTAAGCATTATGCGTTATGCGTTATGGACTATGCGTTATGCGTCATGCGTTATGCGCTATGCGCTATGCGTTATGCGTTATGCGTTATGCGTTATGCGTTATGCGTTATGCGTTATGCGTTATGCGTTATGCGTTATGCGTTATGCGTTATGCGTTATGCGTTATGCGTAATGCGGTATGGGTTGTGCGTTGTGCGTTATCCGTTATCCGTTATGCGTTATGCGTTATGCGTTATGCGTTATGCGTAATGCGTTATCGGCATTGAGTTATGCGTTATGCGTTATGCGTTATGGGTTATGCGTTATCCGTTATGGATTATGCGTTATGCATTATGCGTAATGCGTAATGCGGTATGGGTTGTGCGTTGTGCGTTATCCGTTATGCGTTATGCGTTATGCGTAATGCGTTATGCGTTATGCGTTATGCGTTATGCGTTATGCGTAATGCGGTATGCGTTATGCGTTATCCGTTATGCGTTATGCGTTATGCGTTTTGCGTTATGCGTTATGCGTTATGAGTTATGCGTTATGCGTTATGCGATATGCGCTATGTGTTACGCGTCATGGGCTATGCGTAATGCGTTATGCGTTATGAGTTATGCGTTATGCGTTATGCGATATGCGCTATGTGTTATGCGTTATGCGTTATCGGCTTTGCGTTATGCGTTATGGGTTATGCGTTATCCGTTATTTATTATGCGTTATGCATTATGCGTAATGCGTAATGCGGTATGGGTTATGCGTTGTGCGTTATCCGTTATCCGTTATGCGTTATGCGTTATGCGTTTTGCGTTATGCGTTATGCGTTATGAGTTATGCGTTATGCGTTATGCGATATGCGCTATGTGTTATGCGTTATGCGTTATCGGCTTTGCGTTATGCGTTATGCGTTATGCGTTATGCGTAATGCGGTATGGGTTATACGTTGTGCGTTATCCGTTATCCGTTATGCGTTATGCGTTATGCGTTATGCGTTATGCGTTATGCGTTATGCGTTATGCGTTATGCGTTATGCGTTATGCGTTATGCGTTATGCGTTATGCGTTATGCGTTATGCGTTATGCGTTATGCGTTATGCGTTATGCGTTATGCGTTATGCGTTATGCGTTATGCGTTATGCGTTATGCGTTATTGCGGTATGCGTTATGCGTTATGCGTTATGCGTTATGCGTTATGCGTTATGCGTTATGCGTTATGGATTATGCGTAATGCATTATAAGTTATGCGTTATGCGTTATGCGTTATCGGCTTTGCGTTATGCGTCATGCGTTATGGGTTACGCGTTATCCTTTATGGATTATGCGTTATGCGTTATGCGTTATGCGTTATGCGTTATGCGTTATGCGTTATGCGTTATGCGTTATGCGTTATGCGTTATGCGTTATGCGTTAACGGCTTTGCGTTATGCGTCATGCGCTATGGGTTATGCGTTATCCGCTATGGATTATGCGTAATGCATTATAAGTTATGCGTTATGCGTTTTGCGTTATGTGTTATGCGTTATGGGTTATGCGTCATGCGTTATGCGTTATGCGTTATGCGTTATGCGTTATGCGTTATGCGTTATGCGTTATGCGTTATGCGTTAACGGCTTTGCGTTATGCGTCATGCGCTATGGGTTATGCGTTATCCGCTATGGATTATGCGTAATGCATTATAAGTTATGCGTTATGCGTTTTGCGTTATGTGTTATGCGTTATGGGTTATGCGTCATGCGTTATGCGTTATGCGTTATGCGTTATGCGTTTTGCGTTATGCGTTATGCGTTATGCGTTATGCGTTATGCGTTATGCGTTATGCGTTATGCGTTATGCGTTATGCGTTATGCGTTATGCGTTATGCGTTATGCGTTATGCGTTATGCGTTATGCGTTATGCGTTATGCGTTATGCGTTATGCGTTATGCGTTATGCGTTATGCGTTATGCGTTATGCGTTATGCGTTATGCGTTATGCGTTATGCGTTATGCGTTATGCGTTATGCGTTATGCGTTATGCGTTATGCGTTATGCGTTATGCGTTATGCGTTATGCGTTATGCGTTATGCGTTATGCGTTATGCGTTATGCGTTATGCGTTATGCGTTATGCGTTATGCGTTATGCGTTATGCGTTATGCGTTATGCGTTATGCGTTATGCGTTATGCGTTATGCGTTATGCGTTATGCGTTATGCGTTATGCGTTATGCGTTATGCGTTATGCGTTATGCGTTATGCGTTATGCGTTATGCGTTATGCGTTATGCGTTATGCGTTATGCGTTATGCGTTATGCGTTATGCGTTATGCGTTATGCGTTATGCGTTATGCGTTATGCGTTATGCGTTATGCGTTATGCGTTATGCGTTATGCGTTATGCGTTATGCGTTATGCGTTATGCGTTATGCGTTATGCGTTATGCGTTATGCGTTATGCGTTATGCGTTATGCGTTATGCGTTATGCGTTATGCGTTATGCGTTATGCGTTATGCGTTATGCGTTATGCGTTATGGGCTATGCGTTAATTCCTTATGGTTTATACGTTATGCGTTATGCGCTATGAGTTTTGCGTTACGCGTTAAGCGTTATGCGTTATGCGTTATG
Source organism: Lasioglossum baleicum (assembly GCF_051020765.1). Classification (NCBI taxonomy): domain Eukaryota; kingdom Metazoa; phylum Arthropoda; class Insecta; order Hymenoptera; family Halictidae; genus Lasioglossum; species Lasioglossum baleicum. The sequence continues at coordinate 323,268 of NW_027469203.1, read as the reverse complement.
GACTATGCGTTATGCGTCATGCGTTATGCGCTATGAGCTATGCGTTATGCGTTATGCGTTATGCGTTATGCGTTATGCGTTATGCGTTATGCGTTATGCGTTATGCGTTATGCGTTATGCGTTATGCGTTATGCGTTATGCGTTATGCGTAATGCGGTATGGGTTGTGCGTTGTGCGTTATCCGTTATCCGTTATGCGTTATGCGTTATGCGTTATGCGTTATGCGTAATGCGTTATCGGCATTGAGTTATGCGTTATGCGTTATGCGTTATGGGTTATGCGTTATCCGTTATGGATTATGCGTTATGCATTATGCGTAATGCGTAATGCGGTATGGGTTGTGCGTTGTGCGTTATCCGTTATGCGTTATGCGTTATGCGTAATGCGTTATGCGTTATGCGTTATGCGTTATGCGTTATGCGTAATGCGGTATGCGTTATGCGTTATGCGTTATCCGTTATGCGTTATGCGTTATGCGTTTTGCGTTATGCGTTATGCGTTATGAGTTATGCGTTATGCGTTATGCGATATGCGCTATGTGTTACGCGTCATGGGCTATGCGTAATGCGTTATGCGTTATGAGTTATGCGTTATGCGTTATGCGATATGCGCTATGTGTTATGCGTTATGCGTTATCGGCTTTGCGTTATGCGTTATGGGTTATGCGTTATCCGTTATTTATTATGCGTTATGCATTATGCGTAATGCGTAATGCGGTATGGGTTATGCGTTGTGCGTTATCCGTTATCCGTTATGCGTTATGCGTTATGCGTTTTGCGTTATGCGTTATGCGTTATGAGTTATGCGTTATGCGTTATGCGATATGCGCTATGTGTTATGCGTTATGCGTTATCGGCTTTGCGTTATGCGTTATGCGTTATGCGTTATGCGTAATGCGGTATGGGTTATACGTTGTGCGTTATCCGTTATCCGTTATGCGTTATGCGTTATGCGTTATGCGTTATGCGTTATGCGTTATGCGTTATGCGTTATGCGTTATGCGTTATGCGTTATGCGTTATGCGTTATGCGTTATGCGTTATGCGTTATGCGTTATGCGTTATGCGTTATGCGTTATGCGTTATGCGGTATGCGTTATGCGTTATGTGTTATGCGTTATGCGTTATGCGTTATGCGTTATGCGTTATGCGTTATGGATTATGCGTAATGCATTATAAGTTATGCGTTATGCGTTATGCGTTATCGGCTTTGCGTTATGCGTCATGCGTTATGGGTTACGCGTTATCCTTTATGGATTATGCGTTATGCGTTATGCGTTATGCGTTATGCGTTATGCGTTATGCGTTATGCGTTATGCGTAATGCGGTATGGGTTGTGCGTTGTGCGTTATCCGTTATCCGTTATGCGTTATGCGTTATGCGTTATGCGTTATGCGTTATGCGTAATGCGTTATCGGCATTGAGTTATGCGTTATGCGTTATGCGTTATGGGTTATGCGTTATCCGTTATGGATTATGCGTTATGCATTATGCGTAATGCGTAATGCGGTATGGGTTGTGCGTTGTGCGTTATCCGTTATGCGTTATGCGTTATGCGTAATGCGTTATGCGTTATGCGTTATGCGTTATGCGTTATGCGTAATGCGGTATGCGTTATGCGTTATGCGTTATCCGTTATGCGTTATGCGTTATGCGTTTTGCGTTATGCGTTATGCGTTATGAGTTATGCGTTATGCGTTATGCGATATGCGCTATGTGTTACGCGTCATGGGCTATGCGTAATGCGTTATGCGTTATGAGTTATGCGTTATGCGTTATGCGATATGCGCTATGTGTTATGCGTTATGCGTTATCGGCTTTGCGTTATGCGTTATGGGTTATGCGTTATCCGTTATTTATTATGCGTTATGCATTATGCGTAATGCGTAATGAGGTATGGGTTATGCGTTGTGCGTTATCCGTTATCCGTTATGCGTTATGCGTTATGCGTTTTGCGTTATGCGTTATGCGTTATGAGTTATGCGTTATGCGTTATGCGATATGCGCTATGTGTTATGCGTTATGCGTTATCGGCTTTGCGTTATGCGTTATGCGTTATGCGTTATGCGTAATGCGGTATGGGTTATACGTTGTGCGTTATCCGTTATCCGTTATGCGTTATGCGTTATGCGTTATGCGTTATGCGTTATGCGTTATGCGTTATGCGTTATGCGTTATGCGTTATGCGTTATGCGTTATGCGTTATGCGTTATGCGTTATGCGTTATGCGTTATGCGTTATGCGTTATGCGTTATGCGTTATGCGTTATGCGTTATGCGGTATGCGTTATGCGTTATGTGTTATGCGTTATGCGTTATGCGTTATGCGTTATGCGTTATGCGTTATGGATTATGCGTAATGCATAATGCATTATAAGTTATGCGTTATGCGTTATGCGTTATCGGCTTTGCGTTATGCGTCATGCGTTATGGGTTACGCGTTATCCTTTATGGATTATGCGTTATGCGTTATGCGTTATGCGTTATGCGTTATGCGTTATGCGTTAACGGCTTTGCGTTATGCGTCATGCGCTATGGGTTATGCGTTATCCGCTATGGATTATGCGTAATGCATTATAAGTTATGCGTTATGCGTTTTGCGTTATGTGTTATGCGTTATGGGTTATGCGTCATGCGTTATGCGTTATGCGTTATGCGTTATGCGTTATGCGTTTTGCGTTATGCGTTATGCGTTATGCGTTATGCGTTATGCGTTATGCGTTATGCGTTATGCGTTATGCGTTATGCGTTATGCGTTATGCGTTATGCGTTATGCGTTATGCGTTATGCGTTATGCGTTATGCGTTATGCGTTATGCGTTATGCGTTATGCGTTATGCGTTATGCGTTATGCGTTATGCGTTATGCGTTATGCGTTATGCGTTATGCGTTATGCGTTATGCGTTATGCGTTATGCGTTATGCGTTATGCGTTATGCGTTATGCGTTAACGGCTTTGCGTTATGCGTCATGCGCTATGGGTTATGCGTTATCCGCTATGGATTATGCGTAATGCATTATAAGTTATGCGTTATGCGTTTTGCGTTATGTGTTATGCGTTATGGGTTATGCGTCATGCGTTATGCGTTATGCGTTATGCGTTATGCGTTTTGCGTTATGCGTTATGCGTTATGCGTTATGCGTTATGCGTTATGCGTTATGCGTTATGCGTTATGCGTTATGCGTTATGCGTTATGCGTTATGCGTTATGCGTTATGCGTTATGCGTTATGCGTTATGCGTTATGCGTTATGCGTTATGCGTTATGCGTTATGCGTTATGCGTTATGCGTTATGCGTTATGCGTTATGCGTTATGCGTTATGCGTTATGCGTTATGCGTTATGCGTTATGCGTTATGCGTTATGCGTTAACGGCTTTGCGTTATGCGTCATGCGCTATGGGTTATGCGTTATCCGCTATGGATTATGCGTAATGCATTATAAGTTATGCGTTATGCGTTTTGCGTTATGTGTTATGCGTTATGGGTTATGCGTCATGCGTTATGCGTTATGCGTTATGCGTTTTGCGTTATGCGTTATGCGTTATGCGTTATGCGTTATGCGTTATGCGTTATGCGTTATGCGTTATGCGTTATGCGTTATGCGTTATGCGTTATGCGTTATGCGTTATGCGTTATGCGTTATGCGTTATGCGTTATGCGTTATGCGTTATGCGTTATGCGTTATGCGTTATGCGTTATGCGTTATGCGTTATGCGTTATGCGTTATGCGTTATGCGTTATGCGTTATGCGTTATGCGTTATGCGTTATGCGTTATGCGTTATGCGTTATGCGTTATGCGTTATGCGTTATGCGTTATGCGTTATGCGTTATGCGTTATGCGTTATGCGTTATGCGTTATGCGTTATGCGTTATGCGTTATGCGTTATGCGTTATGCGTTATGCGTTATGCGTTATGCGTTATGCGTTATGGGCTATGCGTTAATTCCTTATGGTTTATACGTTATGCGTTATGCGCTATGAGTTTTGCGTTACGCGTTAAGCGTTATGCGTTATGCGTTATGGACTATGCGTTATGCGTCATGCGTTATGCGCTATGCGCTATGCGTTATGCGTTATGCGTTATGCGTTATGCGTTATGCGTTATGCGTTATGCGTTATGCGTTATGCGTTATGCGTTATGCGTTATGCGTTATGCGTAATGCGGTATGGGTTGTGCGTTGTGCGTTATCCGTTATCCGTTATGCGTTATGCGTTATGCGTTATGCGTTATGCGTTATGCGTAATGCGTTATCGGCATTGAGTTATGCGTTATGCGTTATGCGTTATGGGTTATGCGTTATCCGTTATGGATTATGCGTTATGCATTATGCGTAATGCGTAATGCGGTATGGGTTGTGCGTTGTGCGTTATCCGTTATGCGTTATGCGTTATGCGTAATGCGTTATGCGTTATGCGTTATGCGTTATGCGTTATGCGTAATGCGGTATGCGTTATGCGTTATGCGTTATCCGTTATGCGTTATGCGTTATGCGTTATGCGTTTTGCGTTATGCGTTATGCGTTATGAGTTATGCGTTATGCGTTATGCGATATGCGCTATGTGTTACGCGTCATGGGCTATGCGTAATGCGTTATGCGTTATGAGTTATGCGTTATGCGTTATGCGATATGCGCTATGTGTTATGCGTTATGCGTTATCGGCTTTGCGTTATGCGTTATGGGTTATGCGTTATCCGTTATTTATTATGCGTTATGCATTATGCGTAATGCGTAATGCGGTATGGGTTATGCGTTGTGCGTTATCCGTTATCCGTTATGCGTTATGCGTTATGCGTTATGCGTTATGCGTTATGCGTTATGCGTTATGCGTTATGCGTTATGCGTTATGCGTTATGCGTTATGCGTTATGCGTTATGCGTTATGCGTTAACGGCTTTGCGTTATGCGTCATGCGCTATGGGTTATGCGTTATCCGCTATGGATTATGCGTAATGCATTATAAGTTATGCGTTATGCGTTTTGCGTTATGTGTTATGCGTTATGGGTTATGAGTCATGCGTTATGCGTTATGCGTTATGCGTTATGCGTTATGCGTTATGCGTTATGCGTTATGCGTTATGCGTTATGCGTTATGCGTTATGCGTTATGCGTTATGCGTTATGCGTTATGCGTTATGCGTTATGCGTTATGCGTTATGCGTTATGCGTCAAGCGTTATCCGTTATGCGTTATGCGTTATGCGTTATGCGTTAAGCGTTATGCGTTATGCGTTATGCGTTATGCGTTATGCGTTATGCGTTATGCGTTATGCGTTATGCGTTATGCGTTATGCGTTGTGCGTTCTGCGTTATGCGTTATGCGTTAAGCGTTATGCGTTATGCGTTATGCGTTATGCGTTATGCGTTATGCGTTATGCGTTATGCGTTATGCGTTATGCGTTATGCGTTATGCGTTATGCGTTATGCGTTATGCGTTATGCGTTATGCGTTATGCGTTATGCGTATTGCGTTATGCGTTATGCGTTATGCGTTATGCGTTATGCGTTATGCGTTATGCGTTATGCGTTAAGCGTTAAGCGTTATGCGTTATGCGTTATGCGTCAAGCGTTATCCGTTATGCCTTATGCGTTATGCGTTATGCGTTAAGCGTTATGCGTTATGCGTTATGCGTATGCATTATGCGTTATGCGTTATGCGTTATGCGTTATGCGTTATGCGTTATGCGTTATGCGTTATGCGTTATGCTTATGCGTTATGCGTTTATGCGTTATGCGTTATGCGTTATGCGTTATGCGTTATGCGTTATGCGTTTATGCGTTATGCGTTTATGCGTTATGCGTTATGCGTTATGCGTTATGCGTTATGCGTTATGCGTTATGCGTTATGCGTTATGCGTTATGCGTTATGCGTTATGCGTTATGCGTTATGCGTTCTGCGTTATGCGTTATGCGTTATGCGTTATGCGTTATGGGTTATGCGTTATGCGTTATGCGTTGTGCGTTATGCGTTGTGCGTTATGCGTTATGCGTTAAGCGTTATGCGTTATGCGTTATGCGTCAAGCGTTATCCGTTATGCGTTATGCGTTATGCGTTATGCGTATGCGTTATGCGTTATGCGTTATGCGTTATGCGTTATGCGTTATGTGTTATGCGTTATGCGTTATGCGTTATGCGTTATGCGTTATGCGTTATGCGTTATGCGTTATGCGTTATGCGTTATGCGTTATGCGTTATGCGTTATGCGTTATGCGTTATGCGTTATGCGTTATGCGTATGCGTTATGCGTTATGCGTTATGCGTTATGCGTTATGCGTTATGCGTTATGCGTTATGCGTTATGCGTTTATGCGTTATGCGTTATGCGTTATGCGTTATGCGTTATGCGTTATGCGTTATGCGTTATGCGTTATGCGTTATGCGTTATGCGTTATGCGTTATGCGTTATGCGTTATGCGTTATGCGTTTATGCGTTATGCGTTATGCGTTATGCGTTATGCGTTATGCGTTATGCGTTATGGCTATGCGTTATTCCTTATGGTTTATACGTTATGCGTTATGCGCTATGAGTTTTGCGTTACGCGTTAAGCGTTATGCGTTATGCGTTATGGACTATGCGTTATGCGTCATGCGTTATGCGCTATGCGCTATGCGTTATGCGTTATGCGTTATGCGTTATGCGTTATGCGTATGCGTTATGCGTTATGCGTTATGCGTTATGCGTTATGCGTTATGCGTAATGCGGTATGGGTTGTGCGTGTGCGTTATCCGTTATCCGTTATGCGTTATGCGTATGCGTTATGCGTTATGCGTTATGCGTAATGCGTTATCGGCATTGAGTTATGCGTTATGCGTTATGCGTTATGGGTTATGCGTTATCCGTTATGGATTATGCGTTATGCATTATGCGTAATGCGTTAATGCGGTATGGGTTGTGCGTTGTGCGTTATCCGTTATGCGTTATGCGTTATGCGTAATGCGTTATGCGTTATGCGTTATGCGTTATGCGTTATGCGTTATGCGTAATGCGGTATGCGTTATGCGTTATGCGTTATCCGTTATGCGTTATGCGTTATGCGTTATGCGTTTTGCGTTATGCGTTATGCGTTATGAGTTATGCGTTATGCGTTATGCGATATGCGCTATGTGTTACGCGTCATGGGCTATGCGTAATGCGTTATGCGTTATGAGTTATGCGTTATGCGTTATGCGATATGCGCTATGTGTTATGCGTTATGCGTTATCGGCTTTGCGTTATGCGTTATGGGTTATGCGTTATCCGTTATTTATTATGCGTTATGCATTATGCGTAATGCGTAATGCGGTATGGGTTATGCGTTGTGCGTTATCCGTTATCCGTTATGCGTTATGCGTTATGCGTTATGCGTTATGCGTTATGCGTTATGCCGTTATGCCGTTTTGGTTATGCGTTATGCGTATGCGTTATGCGTTATGCGTTATGCGTTATGCGTTATGCGTTATGCGTTATGCGTTATGCGTTATGCGTTATGCGTTATGCGTTTATGCGTTATGCGTTATGCGTTATGCGTTATGCGTTATGCGTTATGCGTTATGCGTTATGCGTTATGCGTTATGCGTTATGCGTTATGCGTTATGCGTTATGCGTTATGCGTTATGCGTTATGCGTTATGCGTTATGCCTTATGTCCTTATGCGTTTGCGTTATGCGTTATGCGTTATGCGTTATGCGTTATGCGTTATGCGTTATGCGTTATGCGTTATGCGCCATGCGTTATCCGTTATGCGTTATCCGTTATGCGTTACGCGTTATGCGTTATGCGTTATGCGTTATGCGTTAAGCGTTATACGTTATGCGATATGCGTTATGCGTTATGTGTTATGCGTTATGCGTTATGCGTTATGCGTTATGTGTTATGCGTTATGCGTTATGCGTTATGCGTTATGCGTTAAGCGTTATGCGTTGTGCGATATGCGTTATTCGTTATGCGTTATGCGTTATGCGTCATGCGTTATGCGTTATGCGTTCTGCGTTATGCGTCATGCGTTATGCGTTATGCGTTCTGCGTTATGCGTTATGCGTTATGCGTTATGCGTTATGCGTTATGCGTTATGCGTTATGCGTTATGCGTTATGCGTTATGCGTTATGCGTTATGCGTTATGCGTTATGCCTTATGCCTTATGCGTTATGCGTTATGCGTTATGCGTTATGCGTTATGCGTTATGCGTTATGCGTTATGCGTTATGCGTTATGCGCCATGCGTTATCCGTTATGCGTTATCCGTTATGCGTTACGCGTTATGCGTTATGCGTTATGCGTTATGCGTTATGCGTTATGCGTTATGCGTTATGCGTTATGCGTTATGCGTTATGCGTTATGCGTTATGCGTTATGCGTTATGCGTTATGCGTTATGCGTTTTGCGTTATGCGTTATGCGTTATGCGTTATGCGTTATGCGTTATGCGTTTGCGTTATGCGTTATGCGTTATGCGTTATGCGTTATGCGTTATGCGTTATGCGTATGCGTTATGCGTTATGCGTTATGCGTTATGCGTTATGCGTTATGCGTTATGCGTTATGCGTTATGCGTTATGTTATGCGTTATGCGTTATGCGTTATGCGTTATGCGTTATGCGTTATGCGTTATGCGTTATGCGTTATGCGTTATGCGTTATGCGTCAAGCGTTATCCGTTATGCGTTATGCGTTATGCGTTATGCGTTAAGCGTTATGCGTTATGCGTTATGCGTTATGCGTTATGCGTTATGCGTTATGCGTTATGCGTTATGCGTTATGCGTTATGCGTTGTGCGTTCTGCGTTATGCGTTATGCGTTAAGCGTTATGCGTTATGCGTTATGCGTTATGCGTTATGCGTTATGCGTTATGCGTTATGCGTTATGCGTTATGCGTTATGCGTTATGCGTTATGCGTTATGCGTTATGCGTTATGCGTTATGCGTTATGCGTTATGCGTATTGCGTTATGCGTTATGCGTTATGCGTTATGCGTTATGCGATATGCGCTATGTGTTATGCGTTATGCGTTATCGGCTTTGCGTTATGCGTTATGGGTTATGCGTTATGCGTTATGCGATATGCGCTATGTGTTATGCGTTATGCGTTATCGGCTTTGCGTTATGCGTTATGGGTTATGCGTTATCCGTTATTTATTATGCGTTATGCATTATGCGTAATGCGTAATGCGGTATGGGTTATGCGTTGTGCGTTATCCGTTATCCGTTATGCGTTATGCGTTATGCGTTATGCGTTATGCGTTATGCGTTATGCGTTATGCGTTATGCGTTATGCGTTATGCGTTATGCGTTATGCGTTATGCGTTATGCGTTATGCGTTAACGGCTTTGCGTTATGCGTCATGCGCTATGGGTTATGCGTTATCCGCTATGGATTATGCGTAATGCATTATAAGTTATGCGTTATGCGTTTTGCGTTATGTGTTATGCGTTATGGGTTATGAGTCATGCGTTATGCGTTATGCGTTATGCGTTATGCGTTATGCGTTATGCGTTATGCGTTATGCGTTATGCGTTATGCGTTATGCGTTATGCGTTATGCGTTATGCGTTATGCGTTATGCGTTATGCGTTATGCGTTATGCGTTATGCGTTATGCGTCAAGCGTTATCCGTTATGCGTTATGCGTTATGCGTTATGCGTTAAGCGTTATGCGTTATGCGTTATGCGTTATGCGTTATGCGTTATGCGTTATGCGTTATGCGTTATGCGTTATGCGTTATGCGTTGTGCGTTCTGCGTTATGCGTTATGCGTTAAGCGTTATGCGTTATGCGTTATGCGTTATGCGTTATGCGTTATGCGTTATGCGTTATGCGTTATGCGTTATGCGTTATGCGTTATGCGTTATGCGTTATGCGTTATGCGTTATGCGTTATGCGTTATGCGTTATGCGTATTGCGTTATGCGTTATGCGTTATGCGTTATGCGTTATGCGTTATGCGTTATGCGTTATGCGTTAAGCGTTAAGCGTTATGCGTTATGCGTTATGCGTCAAGCGTTATCCGTTATGCCTTATGCGTTATGCGTTATGCGTTAAGCGTTATGCGTTATGCGTTATGCGTTATGCATTATGCGTTATGCGTTATGCGTTATGCGTTATGCGTTATGCGTTATGCGTTATGCGTTATGCGTTATGCGTTATGCGTTATGCGTTATGCGTTATGCGTTATGCGTTATGCGTTATGCGTTATGCGTTATGCGTTATGCGTTATGCGTTATGCGTTATGCGTTATGCGTTATGCGTTATGCGTTATGCGTTATGCGTTATGCGTTATGCGTTATGCGTTATGCGTTATGCGTTATGCGTTATGCGTTATGCGTTATGCGTTATGCGTTATGCGTTATGCGTTATGCGTTATGGGTTATGCGTTATGCGTTATGCGTTGTGCGTTATGCGTTGTGCGTTATGCGTTATGCGTTAAGCGTTATGCGTTATGCGTTATGCGTCAAGCGTTATCCGTTATGCGTTATGCGTTATGCGTTATGCGTTATGCGTTATGCGTTATGCGTTATGCGTTATGCGTTATGCGTTATGTGTTATGCGTTATGCGTTATGCGTTATGCGTTATGCGTTATGCGTTATGCGTTATGCGTTATGCGTTATGCGTTATGCGTTATGCGTTATGCGTTATGCGTTATGCGTTATGCGTTATGCGTTATGCGTTATGCGTTATGCGTTATGCGTTATGCGTTATGCGTTATGCGTTATGCGTTATGCGTTATGCGTTATGCGTTATGCGTTATGCGTTATGCGTTATGCGTTATGCGTTATGCGTTATGCGTTATGCGTTATGCGTTATGCGTTATGCGTTATGCGTTATGCGTTATGCGTTATGCGTTATGCGTTATGCGTTATGCGTTATGCGTTATGCGTTATGCGTTATGCGTTATGCGTTATGGGCTATGCGTTAATTCCTTATGGTTTATACGTTATGCGTTATGCGCTATGAGTTTTGCGTTACGCGTTAAGCGTTATGCGTTATGCGTTATGGACTATGCGTTATGCGTCATGCGTTATGCGCTATGCGCTATGCGTTATGCGTTATGCGTTATGCGTTATGCGTTATGCGTTATGCGTTATGCGTTATGCGTTATGCGTTATGCGTTATGCGTTATGCGTAATGCGGTATGGGTTGTGCGTTGTGCGTTATCCGTTATCCGTTATGCGTTATGCGTTATGCGTTATGCGTTATGCGTTATGCGTAATGCGTTATCGGCATTGAGTTATGCGTTATGCGTTATGCGTTATGGGTTATGCGTTATCCGTTATGGATTATGCGTTATGCATTATGCGTAATGCGTAATGCGGTATGGGTTGTGCGTTGTGCGTTATCCGTTATGCGTTATGCGTTATGCGTAATGCGTTATGCGTTATGCGTTATGCGTTATGCGTTATGCGTTATGCGTAATGCGGTATGCGTTATGCGTTATGCGTTATCCGTTATGCGTTATGCGTTATGCGTTATGCGTTTTGCGTTATGCGTTATGCGTTATGAGTTATGCGTTATGCGTTATGCGATATGCGCTATGTGTTACGCGTCATGGGCTATGCGTAATGCGTTATGCGTTATGAGTTATGCGTTATGCGTTATGCGATATGCGCTATGTGTTATGCGTTATGCGTTATCGGCTTTGCGTTATGCGTTATGGGTTATGCGTTATCCGTTATTTATTATGCGTTATGCATTATGCGTAATGCGTAATGCGGTATGGGTTATGCGTTGTGCGTTATCCGTTATCCGTTATGCGTTATGCGTTATGCGTTATGCGTTATGCGTTATGCGTTATGCGTTATGCGTTTTGCGTTATGCGTTATGCGTTATGCGTTATGCGTTATGCGTTATGCGTTATGCGTTATGCGTTATGCGTTATGCGTTATGCGTTATGCGTTATGCGTTATGCGTTATGCGTTATGCGTTATGCGTTATGCGTTATGCGTTATGCGTTATGCGTTATGCGTTATGCGTTATGCGTTATGCGTTATGCGTTATGCGTTATGCGTTATGCGTTATGCGTTATGCGTTATGCGTTATGCGTTATGCGTTATGCGTTATGCGTTATGCGTTATGCGTTATGCGTTATGCGTTATGCGTTATGCGTTATGCGTTATGCGTTATGCGTTATGCGTTATGCGTTATGCGTTATGCGTTATGGGCTATGCGTTAATTCCTTATGGATTATGCGTTATGCATTATGCGTAATGCGTAATGCGGTATGGGTTGTGCGTTGTGCGTTATCCGTTATGCGTTATGCGTTATGCGTAATGCGTTATGCGTTATGCGTTATGCGTTATGCGTTATGCGTAATGCGGTATGCGTTATGCGTTATGCGTTATCCGTTATGCGTTATGCGTTATGCGTTATGCGTTTTGCGTTATGCGTTATGCGTTATGAGTTATGCGTTATGCGTTATGCGATATGCGCTATGTGTTACGCGTCATGGGCTATGCGTAATGCGTTATGCGTTATGAGTTATGCGTTATGCGTTATGCGATATGCGCTATGTGTTATGCGTTATGCGTTATCGGCTTTGCGTTATGCGTTATGGGTTATGCGTTATCCGTTATTTATTATGCGTTATGCATTATGCGTAATGCGTAATGCGGTATGGGTTATGCGTTGTGCGTTATCCGTTATCCGTTATGCGTTATGCGTTATGCGTTATGCGTTATGCGTTATGCGTTATGCGTTATGCGTTATGCGTTATGCGTTATGCGTTATGCGTTATGCGTTATGCGTTATGCGTTATGCGTTATGCGTTAACGGCTTTGCGTTATGCGTCATGCGCTATGGGTTATGCGTTATCCGCTATGGATTATGCGTAATGCATTATAAGTTATGCGTTATGCGTTTTGCGTTATGTGTTATGCGTTATGGGTTATGAGTCATGCGTTATGCGTTATGCGTTATGCGTTATGCGTTATGCGTTATGCGTTATGCGTTATGCGTTATGCGTTATGCGTTATGCGTTATGCGTTATGCGTTATGCGTTATGCGTTATGCGTTATGCGTTATGCGTTATGCGTTATGCGTTATGCGTCAAGCGTTATCCGTTATGCGTTATGCGTTATGCGTTATGCGTTAAGCGTTATGCGTTATGCGTTATGCGTTATGCGTTATGCGTTATGCGTTATGCGTTATGCGTTATGCGTTATGCGTTATGCGTTGTGCGTTCTGCGTTATGCGTTATGCGTTAAGCGTTATGCGTTATGCGTTATGCGTTATGCGTTATGCGTTATGCGTTATGCGTTATGCGTTATGCGTTATGCGTTATGCGTTATGCGTTATGCGTTATGCGTTATGCGTTATGCGTTATGCGTTATGCGTTATGCGTATTGCGTTATGCGTTATGCGTTATGCGTTATGCGTTATGCGTTATGCGTTATGCGTTATGCGTTAAGCGTTAAGCGTTATGCGTTATGCGTTATGCGTCAAGCGTTATCCGTTATGCCTTATGCGTTATGCGTTATGCGTTAAGCGTTATGCGTTATGCGTTATGCGTTATGCATTATGCGTTATGCGTTATGCGTTATGCGTTATGCGTTATGCGTTATGCGTTATGCGTTATGCGTTATGCGTTATGCGTTATGCGTTATGCGTTATGCGTTATGCGTTATGCGTTATGCGTTATGCGTTATGCGTTATGCGTTATGCGTTATGCGTTATGCGTTATGCGTTATGCGTTATGCGTTATGCGTTATGCGTTATGCGTTATGCGTTATGCGTTATGCGTTATGCGTTATGCGTTATGCGTTATGCGTTATGCGTTATGCGTTATGCGTTATGCGTTATGCGTTATGCGTTATGGGTTATGCGTTATGCGTTATGCGTTGTGCGTTATGCGTTGTGCGTTATGCGTTATGCGTTAAGCGTTATGCGTTATGCGTTATCCGTTATGCGTTATGCGTTATGCGTTATGCGTTATGCGTTATGCGTTATGCGTTATGCGTTATGCGTTATGCGTTATGCGTTATGTGTTATGCGTTATGCGTTATGCGTTATGCGTTATGCGTTATGCGTTATGCGTTATGCGTTATGCGTTATGCGTTATGCGTTATGCGTTATGCGTTATGCGTTATGCGTTATGCGTTATGCGTTATGCGTTATGCGTTATGCGTTATGCGTTATGCGTTATGCGTTATGCGTTATGCGTTATGCGTTATGCGTTATGCGTTATGCGTTATGCGTTATGCGTTATGCGTTATGCGTTATGCGTTATGCGTTATGCGTTATGCGTTATGCGTTATGCGTTATGCGTTATGCGTTATGCGTTATGCGTTATGCGTTATGCGTTATGCGTTATGCGTTATGCGTTATGCGTTATGCGTTATGCGTTATGGGCTATGCGTTAATTCCTTATGGTTTATACGTTATGCGTTATGCGCTATGAGTTTTGCGTTACGCGTTAAGCGTTATGCGTTATGCGTTATGGACTATGCGTTATGCGTCATGCGTTATGCGCTATGCGCTATGCGTTATGCGTTATGCGTTATGCGTTATGCGTTATGCGTTATGCGTTATGCGTTATGCGTTATGCGTTATGCGTTATGCGTTATGCGTAATGCGGTATGGGTTGTGCGTTGTGCGTTATCCGTTATCCGTTATGCGTTATGCGTTATGCGTTATGCGTTATGCGTTATGCGTAATGCGTTATCGGCATTGAGTTATGCGTTATGCGTTATGCGTTATGGGTTATGCGTTATCCGTTATGGATTATGCGTTATGCATTATGCGTAATGCGTAATGCGGTATGGGTTGTGCGTTGTGCGTTATCCGTTATGCGTTATGCGTTATGCGTAATGCGTTATGCGTTATGCGTTATGCGTTATGCGTTATGCGTTATGCGTAATGCGGTATGCGTTATGCGTTATGCGTTATCCGTTATGCGTTATGCGTTATGCGTTATGCGTTTTGCGTTATGCGTTATGCGTTATGAGTTATGCGTTATGCGTTATGCGATATGCGCTATGTGTTACGCGTCATGGGCTATGCGTAATGCGTTATGCGTTATGAGTTATGCGTTATGCGTTATGCGATATGCGCTATGTGTTATGCGTTATGCGTTATCGGCTTTGCGTTATGCGTTATGGGTTATGCGTTATCCGTTATTTATTATGCGTTATGCATTATGCGTAATGCGTAATGCGGTATGGGTTATGCGTTGTGCGTTATCCGTTATCCGTTATGCGTTATGCGTTATGCGTTATGCGTTATGCGTTATGCGTTATGCGTTATGCGTTATGCGTTATGCGTTAACGGCTTTGCGTTATGCGTCATGCGCTATGGGTTATGCGTTATCCGCTATGGATTATGCGTAATGCATTATAAGTTATGCGTTATGCGTTTTGCGTTATGTGTTATGCGTTATGGGTTATGAGTCATGCGTTATGCGTTATGCGTTATGCGTTATGCGTTATGCGTTATGCGTTATGCGTTATGCGTTATGCGTTATGCGTTATGCGTTATGCGTTATGCGTTATGCGTTATGCGTCAAGCGTTATCCGTTATGCGTTATGCGTTATGCGTTATGCGTTAAGCGTTATGCGTTATGCGTTATGCGTTAAGCGTTATGCGTTATGCGTTATGCGTTATGCGTTATGCGTTATGCGTTATGCGTTATGCGTTGTGCGTTCTGCGTTATGCGTTATGCGTTAAGCGTTATGCGTTATGCGTTATGCGTTATGCGTTATGCGTTATGCGTTATGCGTTATGCGTTATGCGTTATGCGTTATGCGTTATGCGTTATGCGTTATGCGTTATGCGTTATGCGTTATGCGTTATGCGTTATGCGTTATGCGTATTGCGTTATGCGTTATGCGTTATGCGTTATGCGTTATGCGTTATGCGTTATGCGTTATGCGTTATGCGTTATGCGTTAAGCGTTATGCGTTATGCGTTATGCGTTATGCGTTATGCGTTATGCGTTATGCGTTATGCGTTGTGCGTTGTGCGTTATGCGTTATGCGTTATGCGTTGTGCGTTGTGCGTTATGCGTTAAGCGTTAAGCGTTATGCGTTATGCGTTATGCGTCAAGCGTTATCCGTTATGCCTTATGCGTTATGCGTTATGCGTTAAGCGTTATGCGTTATGCGTTATGCGTTATGCGTTATGCGTTATGCGTTATGCGTTATGCGTTATGCGTTATGCGTTATGCGTTATGCGTTAAGCGTTATGCGTTATGCGTTATGCGTTATGCGTTAAGCGTTATGCGTTATGCGTTATGCGTTATGCGTTATGCGTTATGCGTTATGCGTTATGCGTTATGCGTTATGCGTTATGCGTTATGGGTTATGCGTTATGCGTTATGCGTTGTGCGTTATGCGTTGTGCGTTATGCGTTATGCGTTAAGCGTTATGCGTTATGCGTTATGCGTCAAGCGTTATCCGTTATGCGTTATGCGTTATGCGTTATGCGTTATGCGTTATGCGTTATGCGTTATGCGTTATGCGTTATGCGTTATGTGTTATGCGTTATGCGTTATGCGTTATGCGTTATGCGTTATGCGTTATGCGTTATGCGTTATGCGTTATGCGTTATGCGTCAAGCGTTATCCGTTATGCCTTATGCGTTATGCGTTATGCGTTAAGCGTTATGCGTTATGCGTTATGCGTTATGCATTATGCGTTATGCGTTATGCGTTATGCGTTATGCGTTATGCGTTATGCGTTATGCGTTATGCGTTATGCGTTATGCGTTATGCGTTAAGCGTTATGCGTTATGCGTTATGCGTTATGCGTTATGCGTTATGCGTTATGCGTTATGCGTTATGCGTTGTGCGTTGTGCGTTATGCGTTATGCGTTGTGCGTTGTGCGTTATGCGTTAAGCGTTAAGCGTTATGCGTTATGCGTTATGCGTCAAGCGTTATCCGTTATGCCTTATGCGTTATGCGTTATGCGTTAAGCGTTATGCGTTATGCGTTATGCGTTATGCATTATGCGTTATGCGTTATGCGTTATGCGTTATGCGTTATGCGTTATGCGTTATGCGTTATGCGTTATGCGTTATGTGTTATGCGTTATGCGTTATGCGTTATGCGTTATGCGTTATGCGTTATGCGTTATGCGTTATGCGTTATGCGTTATGCGTTATGCGTTATGCGTTAAGCGTTATGCGTTATGCGTTATGCGTTATGCGTTAAGCGTTATGCGTTATGCGTTATGCGTTATGCGTTATGCGTTATGCGTTATGCGTTATGCGTTATGCGTTATGCGTTATGGGTTATGCGTTATGCGTTATGCGTTATGCGTTGTGCGTTATGCGTTGTGCGTTATGCGTTGTGCGTTAAGCGTTATGCGTTATGCGTTATGCGTCAAGCGTTATCCGTTATGCGTTATGCGTTATGCGTTATGCGTTATGCGTTATGCGTTATGCGTTATGCGTTATGCGTTATGCGTTATGCGTTATGCGTTATGCGTTATGCGTTATGCGTTATGCGTTATGCGTTATGCGTTATGCGTTATGCGTTATGCGTTATGCGTTATGCGTTATGCGTTATGCGTTATGCGTTATGCGTTATGCGTTATGCGTTATGCGTTATGCGTTATGCGTTATGCGTTATGCGTCAAGCGTTATCCGTTATGCCTTATGCGTTATGCGTTATGCGTTAAGCGTTATGCGTTATGCGTTATGCGTTATGCGTTATGCGTTATGCGTTATGCGTTATGCGTTATGCGTTATGCGTTATGCGTTATGCGTTATGCGTTATGCGTTATGCGTTATGCGTTAAGCGTTATGCGTTATGCGTTATGCGTTATGCGTTATGCGTTATGCGTTGTGCGTTATGCGTTGTGCGTTGTGCGTTATGCGTTAAGCGTTATGCGTTATGCGTTATGCGTCAAGCGTTATCCGTTATGCGTTATGCGTTATGCGTTATGCGTTATGCGTTATGCGTTATGCGTTATGCGTTATGCGTTATGCGTTATGCGTTATGCGTTATGCGTTATGCGTTATGCGTTATGCGTTATGCGTTATGCGTTATGCGTTATGCGTTATGCGTTATGCGTTATGCGTTATGCGTTATGCGTTATGCGTTATGCGTTATGCGTTATGCGTTATGCGTTATGCGTTATGCGTTATGCGTTATGCGTTATGCGTTATGCGTTATGCGTTATGCGTTATGCGTTATGCGTTATGCGTTATGCGTTATGCGTTATGCGTTATGCGTAATGCGTTATGCGTTATGCGTTATGAGTTATGCGTTATGCGATATGCATTATTCGTTATGCGTTATGCGTTAACGGCTTTGCGTTATGCGTCATGCGCTATGGGTTATGCGTTATCCGCTATGGATTATGCGTAATGCATTATAAGTTATGCGTTATGCGTTTTGCGTTATGTGTTATGCGTTATGGGTTATGCGTCATGCGTTATGCGTTATGCGTTATGCGTTATGCGTTATGCGTTATGCGTTATGCGTTATGCGTTATGCGTTATGCGTTATGCGTTATGCGTTATGCGTTATGCGTTATGCGTTATGCGTTATGCGTTATGCGTTATGCGTTATGCGTTATGCGTTATGCGTTATGCGTTATGCGTTATGCGTTATGCGTTATGCGTTATGCGTTATGCGTTATGCGTTATGCGTTATGCGTTATGCGTTATGCGTTATGCGTTATGCGTTATGCGTTATGCGTTATGCGTTATGCGTTATGCGTTATGCGTTATGCGTTATGCGTTATGCGTTATGGGCTATGCGTTAATTCCTTATGGTTTATACGTTATGCGTTATGCGCTATGAGTTTTGCGTTACGCGTTAAGCGTTATGCGTTATGCGTTATGGACTATGCGTTATGCGTCATGCGTTATGCGCTATGCGCTATGCGTTATGCGTTATGCGTTATGCGTTATGCGTTATGCGTTATGCGTTATGCGTTATGCGTTATGCGTTATGCGTTATGCGTTATGCGTAATGCGGTATGGGTTGTGCGTTGTGCGTTATCCGTTATCCGTTATGCGTTATGCGTTATGCGTTATGCGTTATGCGTTATGCGTAATGCGTTATCGGCATTGAGTTATGCGTTATGCGTTATGCGTTATGGGTTATGCGTTATCCGTTATGGATTATGCGTTATGCATTATGCGTAATGCGTAATGCGGTATGGGTTGTGCGTTGTGCGTTATCCGTTATGCGTTATGCGTTATGCGTAATGCGTTATGCGTTATGCGTTATGCGTTATGCGTTATGCGTTATGCGTAATGCGGTATGCGTTATGCGTTATGCGTTATCCGTTATGCGTTATGCGTTATGCGTTATGCGTTTTGCGTTATGCGTTATGCGTTATGAGTTATGCGTTATGCGTTATGCGATATGCGCTATGTGTTACGCGTCATGGGCTATGCGTAATGCGTTATGCGTTATGAGTTATGCGTTATGCGTTATGCGATATGCGCTATGTGTTATGCGTTATGCGTTATCGGCTTTGCGTTATGCGTTATGGGTTATGCGTTATCCGTTATTTATTATGCGTTATGCATTATGCGTAATGCGTAATGCGGTATGGGTTATGCGTTGTGCGTTATCCGTTATCCGTTATGCGTTATGCGTTATGCGTTATGCGTTATGCGTTATGCGTTATGCGTTATGCGTTATGCGTTATGCGTTAACGGCTTTGCGTTATGCGTCATGCGCTATGGGTTATGCGTTATCCGCTATGGATTATGCGTAATGCATTATAAGTTATGCGTTATGCGTTTTGCGTTATGTGTTATGCGTTATGGGTTATGAGTCATGCGTTATGCGTTATGCGTTATGCGTTATGCGTTATGCGTTATGCGTTATGCGTTATGCGTTATGCGTTATGCGTTATGCGTTATGCGTTATGCGTTATGCGTTATGCGTCAAGCGTTATCCGTTATGCGTTATGCGTTATGCGTTATGCGTTAAGCGTTATGCGTTATGCGTTATGCGTTAAGCGTTATGCGTTATGCGTTATGCGTTATGCGTTATGCGTTATGCGTTATGCGTTATGCGTTGTGCGTTCTGCGTTATGCGTTATGCGTTAAGCGTTATGCGTTATGCGTTATGCGTTATGCGTTATGCGTTATGCGTTATGCGTTATGCGTTATGCGTTATGCGTTATGCGTTATGCGTTATGCGTTATGCGTTATGCGTTATGCGTTATGCGTTATGCGTTATGCGTTATGCGTTATGCGTATTGCGTTATGCGTTATGCGTTATGCGTTATGCGTTATGCGTTATGCGTTATGCGTTATGCGTTATGCGTTATGCGTTAAGCGTTATGCGTTATGCGTTATGCGTTATGCGTTATGCGTTATGCGTTATGCGTTATGCGTTGTGCGTTGTGCGTTATGCGTTATGCGTTATGCGTTGTGCGTTGTGCGTTATGCGTTAAGCGTTAAGCGTTATGCGTTATGCGTTATGCGTCAAGCGTTATCCGTTATGCCTTATGCGTTATGCGTTATGCGTTAAGCGTTATGCGTTATGCGTTATGCGTTATGCGTTATGCGTTATGCGTTATGCGTTATGCGTTATGCGTTATGCGTTATGCGTTATGCGTTAAGCGTTATGCGTTATGCGTTATGCGTTATGCGTTAAGCGTTATGCGTTATGCGTTATGCGTTATGCGTTATGCGTTATGCGTTATGCGTTATGCGTTATGCGTTATGCGTTATGCGTTATGGGTTATGCGTTATGCGTTATGCGTTGTGCGTTATGCGTTGTGCGTTATGCGTTATGCGTTAAGCGTTATGCGTTATGCGTTATGCGTCAAGCGTTATCCGTTATGCGTTATGCGTTATGCGTTATGCGTTATGCGTTATGCGTTATGCGTTATGCGTTATGCGTTATGCGTTATGCGTTATGCGTTATGCGTTATGCGTTATGCGTTATGCGTTATGCGTTATGCGTTATGCGTTATGCGTTATGCGTTATGCGTTATGCGTTATGCGTTATGCGTTATGCGTTATGCGTTATGCGTTATGCGTTATGCGTTATGCGTTATGCGTTATGCGTTATGCGTTATGCGTTATGCGTTATGCGTTATGCGTTATGCGTTATGCGTTATGCGTTATGCGTTATGCGTCAAGCGTTATCCGTTATGCCTTATGCGTTATGCGTTATGCGTTAAGCGTTATGCGTTATGCGTTATGCGTTATGCGTTATGCGTTATGCGTTATGCGTTATGCGTTATGCGTTATGCGTTATGCGTTAAGCGTTATGCGTTATGCGTTATGCGTTATGCGTTATGCGTTATGCGTTGTGCGTTATGCGTTGTGCGTTGTGCGTTATGCGTTAAGCGTTATGCGTTATGCGTTATGCGTCAAGCGTTATCCGTTATGCGTTATGCGTTATGCGTTATGCGTTATGCGTTATGCGTTATGCGTTATGCGTTATGCGTTATGCGTTATGCGTTATGCGTTATGCGTTATGCGTTATGCGTTATGCGTTATGCGTTATGCGTTATGCGTTATGCGTTATGCGTTATGCGTTATGCGTTATGCGTTATGCGTTATGCGTTATGCGTTATGCGTTATGCGTTATGCGTTATGCGTTATGCGTTATGCGTTATGCGTTATGCGTTATGCGTTATGCGTTATGCGTTATGCGTTATGCGTTATGCGTTATGCGTTATGCGTTATGCGTTATGCGTTATGCGTTATGCGTAATGCGTTATGCGTTATGCGTTATGAGTTATGCGTTATGCGATATGCATTATTCGTTATGCGTTATGCGTTAACGGCTTTGCGTTATGCGTCATGCGCTATGGGTTATGCGTTATCCGCTATGGATTATGCGTAATGCATTATAAGTTATGCGTTATGCGTTTTGCGTTATGTGTTATGCGTTATGGGTTATGCGTCATGCGTTATGCGTTATGCGTTATGCGTTATGCGTTATGCGTTTTGCGTTATGCGTTATGCGTTATGCGTTATGCGTTATGCGTTATGCGTTATGCGTTATGCGTTATGCGTTATGCGTTATGCGTTATGCGTTATGCGTTATGCGTTATGCGTTATGCGTTATGCGTTATGCGTTATGCGTTATGCGTTATGCGTTATGCGTTATGCGTTATGCGTTATGCGTTATGCGTTATGCGTTATGCGTTATGCGTTATGCGTTATGCGTTATGCGTTATGCGTTATGCGTTATGCGTTATGCGTTATGCGTTATGCGTTATGCGTTATGCGTTATGCGTTATGCGTTATGCGTTATGCGTTATGCGTTATGCGTTATGCGTTATGCGTTATGCGTTATGCGTTATGCGTTATGCGTTATGCGTTATGCGTTATGCGTTATGCGTTATGCGTTATGCGTTATGCGTTATGCGTTATGCGTTATGCGTTATGGGCTATGCGTTAATTCCTTATGGTTTATACGTTATGCGTTATGCGCTATGAGTTTTGCGTTACGCGTTAAGCGTTATGCGTTATGCGTTATGGACTATGCGTTATGCGTCATGCGTTATGCGCTATGCGCTATGCGTTATGCGTTATGCGTTATGCGTTATGCGTTATGCGTTATGCGTTATGCGTTATGCGTTATGCGTTATGCGTTATGCGTTATGCGTTATGCGTTATGCGTTATGCGTTATGCGTTATGCGTTATGCGTTATGCGTTATGCGTTATGCGTTATGCGTTATGCGTTATGCGTTGTGCGTTATGCGTTATGCGTTATGCGTTATGGATTATGCGTAATGCATTATAAGTTATGCGTTATGCGTTATGCGTTATCGGCTTTGCGTTATGCGTCATGCGTTATGGGTTATGCGTTATCCTTTATGGATTATGCGTTATGCGTTATGCGTTATGCGTTATGCGTTATGCGTTATGCGTTATGCGTTATGCGTTATGCGTTATGCGTTATGCGTTATGCGTTATGCGTTAACGGCTTTGCGTTATGCGTCATGCGCTATGGGTTATGCGTTATCCGCTATGGATTATGCGTAATGCATTATAAGTTATGCGTTATGCGTTTTGCGTTATGTGTTATGCGTTATGGGTTATGCGTCATGCGTTATGCGTTATGCGTTATGCGTTATGCGTTTTGCGTTATGCGTTATGCGTTATGCGTTATGCGTTATGCGTTATGCGTTATGCGTTATGCGTTATGCGTTATGCGTTATGCGTTATGCGTTATGCGTTATGCGTTATGCGTTATGCGTTATGCGTTATGCGTTATGCGTTATGCGTTATGCGTTATGCGTTATGCGTTATGCGCTATGCGTTATGCGTTATGCGTTATGCGTTATGCGTTATGCGTTATGCGTTATGCGGTATGGGTTGTGCGTTGTGCGTTATCCGTTATCCGTTATGCGTAATGCGTTATCGGCATTGAGTTATGCGTTAT
>NW_027469202.1:300000-387500 GCF_051020765.1 Lasioglossum baleicum | reverse complement strand
GCATTGTGCCCATTACATCTTTTGTTCAGTAGATACATAAGCTACAACATATGAGAAATCCAACTGATTTTGCCGGGATAGATTTTCCATATGATTAGTGCGGGGTTCTTTGTTGGATAGTTTCATTTTTACGGATTTTTTGCCACCTTTTGCAAGAAAACTTTGTTTATTTAACATAAAGAAATTATTATTAATTTTCTTTTTATTTAAACTGTTACGAGCCAGGGCCGCGAGCAGCACGAGTGGCCGGTGAAGGGTTGTTACCCTAGGAATATGATATCAATTTGTTAGTTAAGGGGGGAACGCGGACGAACCCAATGCGAATATTGGGGAGCCGCTAGGATTATTGACAGTGAGGACGAACCTGACGCGAAGTCAGGGAGCCTCTAGGAATGGAGTCAAACGCAGACGAACCCGATGCAAAACCTGGGAGCTGCTAGGAGGTTGTAGAATAGCACAGACGAACCTGATGCGAAATCAGGGTGCTGTTAGGATGCGGACGAACCCAATGCGAAACTGGGGAGCCGCTAGGTTGAATAAATCTCTGTTTGGACAATTGGAATGTCGCCAAAGAACCTGATGGTTAATCAGGGAAGTGCTAGGATAATTAGTAAGCCTCGTAACTAGTATAATTTAATTGATATAATCCGAGCGGTAAGATTGTATCATGTGTGGACGTACAATTACTTGATTAGGATATTGGACAATAATTA
This sequence comes from Lasioglossum baleicum, assembly GCF_051020765.1. Taxonomy (NCBI): domain Eukaryota; kingdom Metazoa; phylum Arthropoda; class Insecta; order Hymenoptera; family Halictidae; genus Lasioglossum; species Lasioglossum baleicum. The sequence continues at coordinate 386,787 of NW_027469202.1, read as the reverse complement.
TGGGTTTAATGAATTTGAGTTAATTATCAAAGAAGACAAATATATTCTTACGATAGAATTCGTGTTACAAGTGTCTTTGTGTCGCGAATGGACTGAATTTAGAATATAAAGAAATTGAAAGGTGATATTACCTAAGCTAAGATGCACGGTGTTGACGCACTGGCAATGCGGGAGACTCGGAGCAACCTTGTCACTGCCTAACAGATTTTACACCGAACTCGCGGAATCTTTACGGTTATACTTTGATTCAAAAGGATCGAACGTCCGATCTCACTGGTAGTTGACTTCCGAGATGCAGCACGACGCGACACTATTCGTGATTACGACAGTACTAGCCCAAGAGAGTAGAAATGTAAGGGCTTATATAGCCCTGCAATGACGGGTGGTACTTGTCAGTACCCTTCAAGTGAACATTCTAATTTTGTCAACGACCAGTTGGTCGTGCGTACATTTGGGCCCTAAACTAACCTAAACAGTTATGTAGATTTATCTAGGGTAGCTCTGTTCGTTTCCTAGGACGGTTCCTGCCAGAGATGATATTGAACACCTGTTCGTCATCCGTAACAAAACAATTGATTCTAACTAACTATTTTACATTTTTCTGTATTATTTATGATATATCCTTAAAAAATTTCACCCTAAACATCAAATAACCGTAATTTTGGCGCGATTCATTTTTGAAAATTCTGATCGTTAATATTTAAACTTAAATTGCGGCCAAAGTGGTTCGATATAGGCCGAGATTTTGTACACAAAGTTATTAGTTCAATATTACACCTTACCAAAACAATTAGTACCAAACGGAAGCTGCTTAACACTTTTAAGATTTGCTTCCATAAATAAAAAATGAGCGCAACGCAAAGAGCCTTCCGTTTAATCCACATTAGTTAACGTTGAACAACTTTATTGAGAAATTATTTGTGCCAGTTAATAGTTTAAGGCATGTGTAATGACCCCTATAAACTGTAGACCTCTAAGTATTCAATTAAAGGCGCAATAATTTGATAACTATGGCACTGATAACTGATGAATTGCTAAGAGAGAAAAGAGGTTATTTACTATGCCTATATCTCCGTTAAAAATTCTTTTTTTTTAATCGGACTTTGGCACATTATGCACTCACTATTTGGTAATACAAAAACAATCTTCCTTTTTGAAAATCGAAAATTTATATAAAATCGATTTTTTGCCGCCTCGGCGCACAGTGGTCTAAACGGGCCATTTAGCTGGACAAAACCCAAAAATGGAAATCTCGCAGAAAATTTCTCGCTTCGGTAAATGAGAGGTAAGGTACCAGGTCAGAAGAATCACTGTTGGTTTTTCCCTTTTTATCACCCCATAATAAAATATACCCCCACGAACAACTCATTTTTCATCTTTGTATTTCTTCATCGTCGTTCGACACCTCACTATTCATTAGTATACATATCTCGTTGTGAACATCTAGTAGTGGAAATATTTGTGGAATTTTTCATTCTATGATGGATACCAGCATGAACCAAAAGGACAAAACTCAAATAAAACTTAAATATTTTGTTTATTTGTTTAAAAATGAATGTATACTTCAAACGTATATAGCATTCAAACTTTGACAGTCTCGCAAAAAAAACCTTTATAAACCTTTAGGATGGAACATGTTGGAACATCTTTATAGAAGTCTAGAGTGTCCGAAAAAATCAATTTTATTAGCACGAACTTGCACCTTTGAATTTGAGACAGTTTTTAGTAATTCAATGTCGATATACGAATCATCTCTATGATTCTCTTCTACGTAAGCCACAAACGACACAAAAAGATATCAAAACATGGTTGGAGTAAAAGTGATATCGCATTTTTGGACTCCTAAAATTTATGCAAACAATTTTGAAGATTTATAAATTTTTTAAAATTTTGAAAATGATTTTTTTTAGAAAATTTTTGTACAAATTTGTCGGCCTAAAAATACGATGTAACTTTTATTTGAATCAGTTTTTGCTATCTTTTGTCGTTTGTGATTCATAAGCACTTACATAAAACGGTCGCACAGTGCGGCCGCCTGTGGACAAAAGTCGAAAATGCAACTATTTTCCATACCTTATTTGGCTTTACTAATCCCTTCAGATATGTCTCTAGTGTATGAAACAAATGCCGGGAATCTCAGATTTCCACAACAAACGGCAGGAATCACGTTTGCATAAGTAGCAGAGAGCTCGTTAGAGAGCTCATCGAAGAATTCACGCGAGACCTGGCCCAATCAATTGCTGATTTCCTATAATCAATAACTTTGTTTTGTGTTCGTTCTTTCAATTTTGAATATGGAAGGTATCGAAGCAGGTGAGGAATATCCATTTGTCCTGTTTCATTAACCGTTAAAATAGTTTCATAGCAATAATAAAACACTAAGTCAGAATCAAGTTTTATAAACGTTAATATCTTCAAATTAGCTTTTCTCGAGTCCAGGTCAAAACATCCTGGGGTTTTGATGGGTTTCGATTTCACAACTATTATACTTCACAAATATGTAAACATTTCTTGCTTCAAACTGCTTTAGAATTTTAAGCCTCTTCGCATAGATCAATCTTACTGAAATTTTATATACACACTTGCTTCCGCGATGACAATGATAGTAGAAAATAAAATGTATAGAAAACTTTTTAAAAACCATTTTAAACCATTTTTTACTCATAGCATTTTCTTTCTCCATATACGTCGAAAACAATTATTTATTTTATGTATTAATATCGTTACAGAGAAGAACGAATTTATTTTCATAAAATAAATGCGGTGCATTGCAATGTTTTTTTTACTTATTATAATGTATATATGTATATATATATATATATATGTATATATACAATAAATATTTATATATATATCTACTTCATAGGTATAGTCTCTATGGCCTATATTATGTACATTGGCATACCTTTATTATTGTGAAGTTACCTATATATTCTGTCCATTATTATTGTTATAATGTTTATAAAATATTATTTGAAATTCAATTTTGAATAAAATTCAATTTAATTTTTGGTCATGTTTCCTCATTTTTGTAGATGATGCATTGAAGAGCAATTTTTGTTAATTGACCCCTGTTTCCATCACTTGGAATATACAATGTGATCTCAAACGAAAGAAACATACTTTGAGGTCTTATAGGAAATTTCACGCTGATCAGGATGTATTAAGGGTCACTGAATTGAATTTAACCGTTTTTCACGCAAAAACACTAAAAAACTTTGAAAAAAACGGTATTTTGAGGAAAAAACTGTTAAATTCTATTCAGGGACCCCTAGTGTATGGTATATTCGTGATCAGCGTGAAATTTGCTATAGGAATTCGTCAAGAACAGACTTTTGTCCACTCCGACCATAAGAACGCCGCACTGTGGGTCGGTTCGGAAGTTTTTCGGTGGAAATGCCCGATTCTCACCACGATGTTTTGAACATTTCGGATAATCTGGCAAGAAAATGTTTCAAACAAAAGTTAATCGATACTCAGTCATCTATAAATCCCAATAAAAACATTTCACAAAACTTTTTTTTTTAATCAAAAAATATAATTATGTTAACTTTTTAAACGCCACTAAGTATTTTTTATTACATATTGTTGTAGCTGATGTCAAGAGGAATCCAATGACCTACTTAACTACGGCTTTAAGTCTTAAAATAATGCTAGAATAATTTTGTCCAGCTAAATGGCCCGTTTAGACCACTGTGCGGCGCCGCACAGTGGGACCTTTCGTCCAAATCGGAGACAAAATCGAAGAACTTTCGATAGAAATGAGGTAGAGCGATGAAATTTTTTTTAAATTAAAGCTAAAACTTTGCAGAATATGGGAAAAATAGGGAGATTATTGTACGAACGTTTTATAACCTTGAGAAAATTTGTTAAACTTTCACGATTTCAAGAAAATGTGGTTTCTCCGTTACCATGCGCGGAAATTTTTTTTAACATGCTATATATCATTTCCCGTAGATTTTTTCACGCTGATTTCAAATCTGGTCTTAAAATTTGTCTACGACCTCAGGATTTTGCAAAATCGATTCCTTGTAAACAGAACTAATGTAATCATTTTTTCGTTGAAATGATTTGATAACCCACTAGTTTGAAGGAATATTGTATTCTCAAATATAAAACACAATAAAATTAAACATAATGAAGTATTTGAACGTTTATTTGACGTATATTACTTGGCGAACGATCAACGAATTCTTTAACTTCTGGTGATGAAAATAAGAATAAGGTATCACCAGAAGTTAAAGAATTCATTGATGAGAAGTAAGTTAAAAAGATTAAATACTTATCTTACTTCCTGTGTAAATGAAAATATAATCATGGAAAATAGATATCTAATTTAAATTACATTACAATCACACTATTTTTCCCATATTCTGCCAAGTTTCAGCTTTAATTTTTAAAAAATTGCGCCGCACCGGTTAGAAATTATCCGGTAACAATATGTGCACCGAGGAATCGAGAGGAGCCACGCGAGACGGCAAAAATTCAATCAAGAATCTCATAAATGTCCCGCGAACGCGCCATGTGCCAGTTCACGAAGACTTCCGGGTTCTCTTCTCTACGACGCGACGCGACGCTGTTCCCCTCATTTTCGGGTAGCGAGAATCCCCGCGCTTCCGCCACGATCGGACCCGGTCACGTGACGCATTACGTATATGTCGTGCATGCGTCACAACGTCACGTGACTAATCCGGTAATGACACAGAGAAATAGTAACTGTATTCCCCTCGATTTCCCCGGTCTGACGACACTGCCTCTGTGCTCCTCTGCACTCTGTCCGTGAAAGGATTGCGCGGTTGCGTGACGTCAGTGCTACCAGACGCACGGAACGCGAAACGGACAGAGTACATTGCTGGAGCAAAGTATGTAGTTGTTCGCTACACTTCTGCTCTTCAGCTCTCCTTTCTCGAAAGACGATATGGGAAAAAACGGCATTCACAGCTATGACACAAGGCTCCGAAACTCGGTACTGCTTCTGGGATCACTCTACGTGGACTTGCAATCCCGCAAAATGGGATCCCGCAGGATCCAGCGTCATTTTTTGGTCCCGCATTTCTTAAATATGTAAGGAGGCTCGACACAACGCGGTGTGATGGTTGTTCATCCGTTGCTCGCTCGTGGGGAACTGTCGGTGGTGATTATTTAACAAAACCACAACGTAACGTACATTTTTTTAACAAAACGTTAACGCTACGTATAAATCGATAAAAACATATACAGGATCTGGCGACTTCGGAACTGGCGACGGGAAAAATATTGCAACTTTACTGTATTCAGCCTACAAGTTTAGAGGCTGAACGAGTTTTTTGCTGCAGGATATCTTTCTAATGATTTGAGGAGCAACTTAGGAGATACAACAATTAATTGTCAGCTTTTTACCATTATATTTTCAAAGTTCTACAAATTAAAATTGTGTTCCATACATTTTGTTCTATTTTAATTTAAAACTAGAGTAATAGATATGAAGATAATGTATTATAGATTTCTGTTAATGTTAATTGTATCGATTAATTTGTTAACATTTATTTTGTTTTTGGTTTCCTACCAACAAATGTATTGATATAACAAAATTGTAACAGATTCAAATAAATATTTCAAGAAGTAACACACGTCATTTTATTTAGAGGACTAGCTTACACCTCTACAATTTTAATTTAAACTATTTTAACTTTTGTTATTTTTACCCTTCGCAAAAATATTTTTGTTCTTGTTTTAAATGCCGCTTAAATCATTACGGAATATGATCCGTTTTATTTTCTCAGATTATAACAATACTAGTGAAAATCATCTCAGCGATTTGAATTAAACTTTCTCTGATCGCGCCATATTACATGTTATTGTGAGTTTATAAATATTCATAGTATGTACATAATGTATATACTGTATATCGTACGGCATAGTCTAAAATGTAACATATGGTCAATAGAAAGTACATGTTCAGTAATTTGCATCAAAAGGCTCGTCCTCTAAAAAGATCCCGGGGACGGGGGACGGGAGATAGAGAGGGGAATTTCGTTAATAAGTTGAGCGATGGATGACCATCGAGTAACACTGGTTTGCATTCCCGAACCGGCATGCACCATGCCATACAATAGAACCACAATTCCATACAGGAATTACGTATACCGTGATAACGCAATTGAATCTCCATTGTTGGGGGCAATAACAAGACGAATAGATATCGTGATTTCCTAAAACGGATACATCTGATTCGACATTGTGGCCGACACAAAGACAGATTAAAATTGACGCAATTTACATATTATTCTTTTATTATAGCCCATTGTGTGAGAGCTGTGAAGACTGTCGGCAGAACTGCAAATACAAAATAGGTCTATACATCGGAGTTTCTCAATCCGCTTTTGACTCACAACCAGGGTTACCACTAGAGTGGTCACTTATGAGTAAACTGCGGATGTTTATGCTATTAAAATATTATGAAATATGCAAATAACATATGTGAAATATAAAAATATAATACCGGGTATTTCACCTAACTTGACCACCTTGAATATCTTTGTTGTTTTTAAAGATACGTCAAATGTCTGAAGGACAAAGTTGAATGGTAAAATGGGGCTCATACGATACCAAAAAAATTTTCGTTTTTATGTAATTTTTTTAGAAAATTATGAAGGTCACGTTCATTTTTTTAATGGAATGAGGTATTTTTTAATACATCAATCGATGCAGCTGGACATTCGTTACAAAAAAGTGCTAACCTGTGTATGTCGAAAAGTTAGTAGTTCACGAGATATTTCGATTTAAATAACTCTAAAATACCATTACTGTCGTGTGTGTACTAAGTAAACTCTTAAATACATATCTCTCTCACTCTCTATGTACACAGAGGAATGATATCTGAAATGTCGCTGAAAGTAAGTTCTGCATTAATTAGCAAATTTTAGAGTTCACGGTCATTTCAAGGTCGTGCTATTAAACGTGGATGAATGCACAATAATGTTTGCTATAACATACAACAAAAAATGTGTGTATATATGTAAAAAAACACGAGTGACCTTGAAAAAACCATTAAAAAATTACTATCATAAAAAATTCTACTTTTTTTCTTGATTCGTCTTTTGAAACCATTTAGATTACGTTAGAAACATTTTTTGTATTTTCAAAGATAGAGGAGATATTTAGGTGTCCTGTTTTAGACGAAACACCCTGTATACATATGCATTTGTATGAACATCCGCTGTCTATTTATGAGATACCCGGGTACTCGGGTAAGCCATAAGTACACTGCGGATCTTTATGTATTTACAGCAAAATTGAGTAGATGAAATTCAAAATTGTTGGATAAAGTAGTCCAATCAATAAATGCTCATAAGGCGGGTGTAGAGGGAAATGGAAGGAACACAATTTTTAACTTTGGGACTTTGTTTGGACTAGTTAGGAGATAAACATATTAAAAGTCCGCACTCCTAGGAGGTGAGCGGAGTGCAGGGGGCATGTAGAAGGTCCCCTTTTCCGGTTTTCCGCTTACATCTCGGAAATTATGCGTACTAGCGATAAGACCATTCTACACAAAATTAAAGTTGACGAAATGTGCCACAAGATTGATTGGATCCAGTTTTTCGCTATCTCGCATAGTTTCCGAGATATCCGTGCTCAAAGTTCACTAATTGTGCTGAACAGTTTTGAAAAACTTTGAGCGCAGATATCTCGGAAACTATGCGTCTTAGCGATAAGACCATTCTATACAAAATTAAAGATGACAAAACGTGCCATAAGATTCATTATATTCAGTTTTTCGCTATATCGAATAGTTTCCGAGATATCCGTGCTCAAAGTTCACTAATTATGAAAAAGAAATGTTTGCTTCACGTTTTTTGCCTTATTTGACCAGCTAACTTTTCAGCACAATTAATGAACTTTGAGCGAGGATATCTCGGAACTATGCGAGATAGCGAAAAACTGATCCCATCAATCTTGTGGCACATTTTGTCAACTTTAATTTTGTATAGAATGGTCTTATCGCTAGGACGCATATTTTCCGAGATATAAGCGGAAAACCGAAAAAGGGGACCTTATATGTGCCCCCGTGCACCCCGCTCACCTCCTAGGAGTAGGGATTTTTAGTATGTTTACCTCCTAATTAGTCCAAACAAAGACCCAAAGTTAAAAATTGTGTTCCTTCCATTTCCCTCTACAACTTTTCATTGACTGGACTAAAACTAAAGACGTCAATATATGATTCCTCCTCTATTAAAATCATTAAGAGAAGAAATAACATTCAATTTAGTTTCTGTTCCTTGCAACCGATGCAGACAATTTTTATTTTACATTAAGATCTGCAGTCTATTTATTAGATACCAATGTATTTAATAATGTAAACAATATATTGAATAATGGTACTCTCTCTTTTCTCTCTCCGAGTCACCACGCGAGTGCTAATAGTTAATATAAATGCGCAAGGAAAAATGAGGTCAAAGGCGCGTCGATATCACCGTATCGAGCACACTGACATACACTTTCTCTAGAGTTTCTTTTCAAGGTTAATGATTCAGATGAAGACTCATTCAGGGAAAGATGCTCGATCGTTCGCCTTACAATATAATCACGTAACACGATTCATAGCATGGTTGGGTATCCCATTTGACACGATTCCGTATTATACATACTGTTCTTTTTCATAGAAAGGCAGATGATTCAACAACATGCACGCTGACTCAATTCGGAATTAGTCCGATTGCAGAATTCAGAATAATCTCATCATCGCGTGAGTTGTCGAATCAATTAAACGAATTATTATTATAGTTTGAAGATGTTTGAACTCTGGAAGAATAATTAATTCACGGGAGAACCAAGTGCATGATATATATAAGAAAACATGATAAATAACGAGTTCTGCCAAATCAAATTTGTCAAATCAGCCTAAAAAACTGAAAAAATCTGCTATACACAATATACGGTTTTTTAGCTTTTCAAATGGTATATTACATTCAAAATTCAGCAAAATGCTCTTGAAGATGATCCATAGCTAGATCGAAACGTTGAGAAAAATCTTTTGAATTGCAAAATTGCTTTGTTTTGATTTTGGATCGAACCTGTGCGCCGATAACAAAATAATTTTTTTTAATTCGTTACGATCGACAAAACGGAGTATTTAGTATATTACATTGTTTGTGACCTGGAGATACTGGGTAATAAGAATAAAAAATTATTTCAATATGTTTCGATGCATTTATTACGAGAAGCAATTTTATTGGAAAATATGTAATATTAAACAAAAAATCGGTGCGTCAAAAAGATAGCACACATTTCTTGAAATAACTAAAAAATAAAGTAAGTATATGTATAAAAAAATAGTGTCTTAATATTTTATAACTCCGCCTTTTGTTTGTATAACTTGGAATAAACGTTTCGGTATAGATTTATATAATTATTTAACCACGCTTCTGCTTAGCGATACAACAGTTTCGTTCAATAGAGGTTTTTAATTCGTCAAGGGTTTGAAATTGTCTTCCGTCGGCATATACTGATTTGGCTAACTGTGGGCCCAGCAATTTTCTATAATATTTAAATTTGGAGGCCTAGCTGGCCACTCCAAAATTTGAATATTCTCCCGTCTAAAATATAATATAATTTGTAATTTCGATGTCTGTGGCATAGTGCCTTTCGAAGAATATTTTTCAATACTAACAAAAGAGTATTTCTAGGAATCGAGTCGTTAAAGAATGCGAATAGGATTTCACTATCACTGATGTATTTTACATTACCGATTTCTAGATCTTCCGTTCCTTACTCTGAATTCGCGATTATTATCTATTTAATATCTATACATCGCCACCAAGGTGAAACATTCGAATTGGAATTTCATAAGGTGAAATGAGAAAATGAAATGCAGATATGAAACAGTGATTTCATTTACCGAATAAGCAAATTAAAATTCTTGATCTATATTTTCTTAATGTTTAGGCATTGTCAAAAGTGTCTGTCTTTTTAATGGAAGTACCTGAAAATAGATCAGAAATAATTTTTCATATATTTTTGTTTATTTGGTAATGACTGTTGGGAAACGTTTTCTGCATTCTTGAATTTCTTTACATATTTATTAATACACTGTCCGAAATTTTTATAAAGCCATCTTCTAACTATCATGTAAATATCGGGCAAAATCGTTATTGTCATTATTTTAAGATTGGTAAATATTTATATTATTGAAACTATGTATATGTGTGGAACTTAAAATTGTACCTTAAAATTGGGTGAGGCGCCAGAAACAGGCCACCTGAATAACTCGGCTGCTATTGGTGTTAGGAAGAAATGCATCAGATGGAACTTGCTTGGTTTCGAGGGGGCATTAATCAAATGTTAGTAGCTTTTTTGTAGGCGGACGCGTAAAGGACATATGAAGGTCAACTTCATTTTTTTAAATGGAACGAGGTATTTTTTATTACATCAATCGATGCAGCTGGACATTCATTATAAAAAAGTACTAACCAAGCAATTCGGAATCTATGAGGTTCTAACTTTGATATGAAGGGGAAGCGCGATATCACTATCATGTTGACTCTACGAGATGCAACACGACGTGACACGGTTCGTGACTACGCTAGTACTAGCCCACGAGAGTAAAAATGTAAGGGTTTATATAGCCCTAAAATGGATGGGGTGGTCTGTTCATAATTTGGGACCGCGTAGGGTCAGACTCTTGTTTTTTCTCACTTTCCATTAAATCGGACCAGAGCTCGATCTTCGTTAAGAGGGTCAACTATGATACGAAACGTTATCCAGGACGCTTCCTGGCCAGAGACGATCTTGAAGAGATGTGAGAAAGTCGAACTGAGTCTCCATTCGTAACATCAGCATTTTCATTGCCATGAATACCCAGATGACACGGTATTCAGTAAAATTGAGTTTTATTGGAATCAGGAGATTTCGTTCGGTGTTCATAAATTTTATTCCTGATAATAAGGATGTAAGGATTAAGACTGATACTAGTGGACTTAGGCAGCTTAAAGAACTTAGGCAGCTTAAAAAATCAGAAAATATAATAAAACACTGACCTTTGTTATTGAAGGCAACGTCTACAGCATCCATGAGTGCGATACACTCAGCTGAAAATATTGACGCATTTCTATTTGTGCTCCTTACTTCTGATAAATACAGATTGTGACATATGCAGGATGTTCCATCCACAGCGGCGTCATACAATCAGCAGCTTTTACTACGCAAGACATGATCAATTAAGAGGTTGGGACTCCTGGATTTAACCACGGTTCGACCAAAGTCAACATCAATTGTTATTTCATTAAGTAGGGCGGAATAATTATAATTATGTACATTGTAACAGTTAGAAGAATGTACATTCTGTCAAAAAAGTACCGGGAATTGGCCCATGAAACACAGAATATGTATTATTCAGAGTATTATTCATCCAAATTTATTGTATCGCCTTCAAAGTAGGCCCCTTATAAATAATATACTTATGCCAACGAATAACCCAATCTTCAAAACATTTTTTAAACGCATTTTTTGGAATCAACTTCAGTACTCCCCGCGAATTCTCTGTTATGTCATCTGTCGACTAAAAACGGGTGCCTCGAAGTGGTAATTTGAGTTTTGGAAAAAGAAAAAAGTCGGCCGGAGCCATATCAGAGGAATACGGTGGCTGCTCGATAAGATTTGTTGAGTTTTTGCCCAGAAATTCGTTCACAATGATAGTTCAGTTGAAGACCAGAGCGAGACAAATCTTCCACCACATCTCGACCGCTTTTAAATGCACTGTACCACTCATACGCACGTGTGGTTGATAAAATCGATTCACCGTAAGCCTTATGTAACATTTTCAGCGCTTCGACACACGAAATTCCATTTGCAATGCAAAATTCAAGACAGATTCTTTGTTCGATATTTTTATCCATTGTAAAAATCGCGCAAAACACACTTGAGATGAACTGACAAAATGGCGCACTGTAAACAAACTAATTGACAAGTGACGCTCAAACTCCGCGTGAGTATAGAGGACAGTTGTGCCAACTTAGCGACAAAAAGAATTTCAACAATTCTTTCAAGCGGGCTTTTTAAATGATCGATTCCCGGTACTTTCTTGACAGCATGTATATAATCGACTAGCTAAGATGCCTTGATCTTTTGAACAACGAAGCAACAATCGATTACATACTAAGTTTAAGTTTTGAGTTACAGGTTCTATAGTTCTTCTAAGCCTAGTAACAGTGTTATAAATTAATAGTCCCGTGTTAGAAAGGATTTTACAGAGATAATTATTACGCAGGAATTTGAAGCGCTCTCGCATAAGCTGCAGTTTGGATGTAGATAGAAGAATGTTGGTGGGAGTACTACATCTGTGTCCCAAGGCCAATCTTATGGCACGGTATTGAATTTTTTCAAGTACTTCAATCTATGTTGGAAAATAAACAAAACTACCATAGTCTGCTAGAGACCGAATAAAAGTTGAAGTTTCTTACGCAGTCTTTGGTTCGGTAAACGCTGTTTGTTCAGAAGCGTACTAAGTTCGAAGTAAAATTCCGGTTTCTGCAAGCTATAATCTATAAAATAGACATTTGCATAAACATACGAAGTTAAACAGCTAACTCTTTCCCTGTCCCTATCACGTTTGCGGTGTTATGACGATGTTTTGAAATAACATGTTGCGCGCTTATTGTACCGTAACTTTGCTGATCTGACGCGTGAATGTAAAAGGCGCAGGCTTTGCGTTACACGCAACGGAACGGTGCACAGTGGGTAAAATCGACGTTCTAGCTGTTCACGGGCTAAAAACTCAAAGTCCTCATATCGATTTTTAACGAATGCACAATGTTTCTTAAATGTCTATTACATTCGAAAACTTTATATTACAAGATATTACAAGATCAAACTTTTTCAGATACGATTTATCACCGAAAAAATTCCTTGTCTTCATAATGATGTCCTGGAAAACCTACTGAAGATTAAGTGACCAATTTTTTTTTATATGAAGAATGTATATCTATGTTGAGAACGCACCAGGAACTAAACATCATTGTTCATAATTTATTATAAAAAAAAATATTTAATCAACTAAGGAAAATTGTCGAAGTTTTTCACCTTTGATAAGGGATAAGTTAAAATGTCCGGAGATGTCCATGTTCTGACAAAGTGGAACATTTTCGGCAAGATCTCCTCTAAAAGATCGTGCAAAATTTAGTTCCAGTATAATCCATTATCCGAAGTTATGATAGTTTAAAGCGTCGCGTGACACGCGCACAGTGGTGAGTTCGATCGAAATCGTGGCCAAATTATTCATTATTCACACGAGTTTTCAGACATTTCCGGTGGTGTGACAAAAAAATGTTTCCTACAAAAAGTAATCAGTACACAGTCTTTTACAAATATCAATACAAAAAATTTTCAAAAAAATTTTTTTTCAATAAAAAATTGTGGTCACCTTCATTATTTATTTATAACTATATATTTTTTATACAATAATGTTATAGCTGACGGCAAGACGAATCCAATGACCTATTTAATGTGGTCTTTATGTATTGAAATAATGGTGAAATAGGCGTGAACAGCTAGAACGTCGATTTTACCCACTGTGCGGCGCGGCGCGGCACAGTCACGCCATTTTCTGGCCTACAAATACTAGTGAAAACAATTCCTAACCATAACGCGTTACGAAAGTGTACCAAATTCCTGAAAATTGAACGATACGAGCCTTAAGCATAAAAGCTTAGCATGATTCTTATGTCGTATTTTATTTTTAAGGAAAAAATTCAACTTCACCAAAGTACAGTAAGGCATTGCAATACACCACTATTTTAACAGATTATTAAAACTAATTACACTTATAATTGATTATATACTTTTGAAAACTGTCCCAGATATCATAGTCGGACTAATATAATGTGTAGCTGATGCACAGGATTATCCCGCTTCTGATTCGTCAGAATAAGAGTTAAGCCGCGTTTGCTATTGTTTTACTAAGAATATACACTCCTCAAAAGAATTAAGGGATCACTACTGCGAACCCGAGAAATTGCTCCCACTTTACGTGATCATAACTCCGCAAAAAATTACTGTACCGATATCGTTGAACAATGGTTTGAAAGCGTAAAACCTCTAGTTTCAGATGCTCTGTTTCAAATTGTTGCTATGTTGGTTTTTTACAAAGTTATAGCGAGATGAAGACAACATTGACGGTTAACAAAAATTTTGTGCAACTTTGGAACATAGCACGGGGAGCAAGAAATTTTTTTTATAAATCGCGTTAATATCATTTGGAAGGGCTATCTGTCCAGTGTATTTTGTAACAATTGTGTGGTTGTTGAATCGCACAATAGTGCGATTTTTTTTATTCGAGTTATTCAACATTGAAGTAAATGTTGGCTTTTTAAGTTTAACTGGCTCCAGAAAGCGAAAAAATTATCGTAGAATCTTGTGCAAAAAAGCAATAGAAAGAGCGTTTCTTTCTCTTCAAGGCACTCCTTTTGTTTTTTCAATTTCATTAAAATTTCGATATATCACGTGTTTCTGATAATATGCTTAAAAAATGCACAATTCCCATTTTTCCTTTAACTCGCTATATCTCGGAGAGAAATGATCGTAATACCATGATCCGAACGTCAGATTGAAGCAGAGATTCTGCCGATTCAATTGAGTACCCCATGAACTCGCTGCAACAATTTTTTACCTATGGTAGCTGTGTTTGAAGTTAGTGCTTCGCAGATATTAGCGCGTCACGTACAGCGGCTGCCTGACATCTCTGACAATGAATACGCTACCGCGCCGCGCCGCACAGTGGGACCTTTCGTCCAAATCGGAGACAAAATCAAAGAACTTTCGATAGAAATGAGGTAGAGCGATGAAATTTTTTTAAAATTAAAGCTGAAACATTACAGAATATGGGAAGAATAGGGAGATTATGGTAAGAACGTTTTTTAACGTTGAGAAAATTCGTTATATTGCACAATTTCGAGAAAATTGTGGCTTTTCCAATACCACGCGCGGAAAATTTTTAAAAAATTTTTGCTATATATCATTTCCCATAGATTTTTTCACGTTGATTTCAAATCTGGTCTCAAAATTTTTCTACGACCTCAGGATTCAATTTCTTGCAAAATTAAAATTAAAAAGCCCATATCTACTTCAATGTTGAATAACTCGAACAAAAAAAATCGCACAATATTCAACAACCACACAATTTACACAGGAAAGATAGCCCTTCCAAATGATATTAACGCGGTTTATCAAAAAAATTTCTTGCTCCCCGTGTGATGTTCCAAAGTCGCACAAATTTTTTCTTAACCGTCAATGTTGTCTTCATCTCGCTATAACTTTGTAAAAAACCAACATAGCAACAATTTGAAGCAGAACATCTGAAACTAGAGGTTTTACGCTTTCAAACCATTGTTCAACGATATCGGTACAGCAATTTTTTGCGGAATTATGATCACGTAAAGTGGGAGCAATTTCTCGGGTTCGCAGTAGTGATCCCTTAATTCTTTTGAGGAGTGCAGTTGAAATGTGCAAAAAGAATTGTGTACTTATCGTGTAAATTTGTCTTTTTTTGCATGTTTTGAAATGGCGTTTTCTGTAAAGGTTGGGTCACTCGTGTAGTATGTACTTATACTTATTTCGATACGGCATGTATAGGGTGTTTCAAAATTATCAGTCGCGATCACAATAGTGTGATTCTGCACCTCTAAATAGGTGGAGATTTGTTAGAAAAGTGGACCGCAAAATTGACCTTAACATTGAATTCTAAGGTCAAATTTATTTTTTATTGCATCCTATATAGTACTCATCGCGACGGGAAAAGTCTCACAGAAAACCATAGGTCTTAATTCAACCGTTTTCTTAAAAAACGACTTTAAAGATTCGCCAACTATTTTATTGCATATGTCTGCAGGGTGTCTTGAAATGGTATAAACGTGGAGGAGATGATTCTACACGGGAAAATAAGTCGAAAATATAGAATAAATTTGTTCATTTGTGACGCGTCGTTTTCAAGAAAGTTGACCAACGTTCCGTCAAGTTCGCGTGCCTAGCGTTCTTAAGTAGTAGAATGAGTCGGTAGTGAACAGACATAAATAGCGCCCGCGTGTTTGCCGAATTTTCAAACTCAAATTTTTCAAGAAGGAGGTGACAAGTGAAGCAAATTTGTTCTACATATATTTTCTTCTGTAGAATCAACCCCTCGACGTTTATACCATCCTGGGACACCCTATAGACATATGAAATAAAATAATTTACGAAACTTTAAAGCCGTTTTCGAAGAGAACTGTTCACTTCTACACAAATTTCAAATGCATTGAATATTTGCTTGATGAGATAAGTTCCGTGTCTGTGCGGATAATATAAAAGGACCTTCATCATTGCGCTGATCACAATTTTTAATAAATCTCATTAATTTCGTCGTCGCAATATACATTCAATAAACATCGATTTGGGCAAGTTACTTTTTTACCAAATGAAGTTAGATCGAACGAGTGGACCAGTGTGAGACGGTTCGAAAAGTCCGTACGTCTTTTGGCTATGATAACGTAGCAGCTCGCAGCACTTTGGTGCATTTAATCACAAAATTTGAGAATAGTGGTTCAATTCTGACCGCGAAAAGCAGTGGCCGTTCTCGTACCGGTCGGTCTAATGTCTATAAATCTTACAAGTATTTTCATAGCTATTAAAAATTCGCAATCAAATTTGCAGGGCTATCTGTACGGGTCACGGGGTTAGGAATCTGTATGGGGCTAGTAAAAATTATTTTGCACTTTTTAGTCTGTTTTTTAAACGTGGTATTTTTCAAAAATTTATTTTTATTTTTCGTATACCAAATAGTCTGCAAATAATTTAGGTGGCACACTTACAGGAAGCACTCAATGCTCGGATCGTAGCAGAGTTCTAGTATTTCTGTTTTACCGCATAAGAATAAGCAATGCTCGTGTAATTCAGGATGAATTAATTAAAAAAGCCTCCATAGAGTTAATTGAATAAAAATAAAAATCGTTTCTTTACTTGTTCACGTTTGGAATGTTACGAGAGCGTTGCATATTCGCAAGTGTTGGCATACGACTGTGTAAATAGTAAACGTGATACTGACAGTGAAAGGTTTGCCATTTTAATTGATTTGAAATCGTGCAAGGCCGTACCAGTTGTTAGTAAGCTAACTCGAAGATAACGAATAGTGGTTTAGTAAGCGCAACAGAAGCATGCATTTCTAATTGATGAGATTGAAGAAGTGTAAGCATTCTTGCATTATTATCTTGTTAATTACCTTCTGTACCTGATATGCATTCGCGTACTTATGGATCTGTTTAGAGTGAGTAATGTTATGCGTGTATAGTAGCACAGCTTAACGGTTTCGTCAGATCATAAATCGATGAGAACGAATACAAATAGAGTCAATGAATTTTTCAAAATAGAAAATCAACCGCTCAACTGCTAAACAATTACTATCAACCCTTTGCACTCCTTTGTCGAGTGTGACTCGACATCGGAGAAAGAAAAATGTAAATGAAACGGATTTTTATACTTATTTGGTTCTTCCTTTATTTATTTAATTTTTTATTTTTTAGTTAAAAACAAATATAAAAAATTACAACGAAGTTTATTTGAGAGAGCTGTATTTAATATACCTAGTAAACAAAATTGTTTAAAATAAGTAGCACCCAGATAGCACAAAGACGTCTTTAAGACGTTGGCATTCAGACATCTTAAAGATGTCCCGAATGTCCTACGAACGTCTTGTGTTAGAAAACGGTACGTCTTAAAGACGTCTGACATCTGTTCGGGTGGCCTTTAAGGTATCCCTAAGAAGTCTTAAAGGTCCATAATGTATAAATTAAAAGATGGGAAGACTAAAAATAGATTTCTAAAAATAGAAGAACGCATGTAGAATTGACATAAAAAGTAACAATTACAATTAAAATCACAATGGAATTGAAATTGAGATTGGAATTGGAATTGGAATTGAAATTGGAATTGAAATGGAGATTGGAATTGAAATTGAAATTGAAATTGGAATTGAAATTGAACGTTTTAAAGACGCCTTTTTAGGACGTAAGACATTCAGACTTAAAATAGACGTAAAATGGCCGTCTTTAAGACGTCGTGTGCTATCTGGACAGTCAATACTATATAACTTTTGGTAGACATTTTTGAGGTTGACAACGCTGCATTTTCAAAAATACATGCAGACGAATAAATTACAAGTATCTCTTCAGTTCCGGGGTTGATCAGCATTAGCAAACATCTGAATAAATAAAGTGTATAAAAAAATACAATGTGTAGGAGAAGTAAGGAATAATTCCAAATGTTAAAACCTTATACAGTAAAGCCTTGGGTTAAACTTCACCTGACGAAACCAGAAATTTTTAATTTTTTTATATAACCTTGTATATTTTTACGAGAAAAAGCCGAAAACTCAAGTTCTAATTTTAGGAATCCACTGGTTCGAAAGTTATACGTGTTTAAAGTTCAGCGATTTTCATCGTTTCCGTCGTCTAACGAGCGCAGCCGCTGGATGGCAGCACAAGCACGCGATCATGTTGATAATATACAGTGGTCGAAATTTCTATAAAGTCATCTTCTTTTTCATAGATATTTTAAAAATATCACCATTTTTGTTGATTTATCGTATTTGGTCTTGTGCCTTGTAGACACTCGGATAGAGGGACTGCGTACTTTAGACCGCTATGTTTACTATTTACGTTTTTTTTAATTTTTTTCTGTGTGGTGCAGAACACAAGTGCGAAGTTTCTATAAAGTCACTTAGTGTTTCTCTGTATTCTGAGCAGAGAACTACGGAAAACTGCGAATATTCTAAAAGTATTAGTTTTAGAACTCACAGAAATCCCCTGTTTGTTATAATTTGATTCACGTGTATGAGAATGCCGAGAGGAAAAGTACTAACAAGTGAAGAAAAAGCATCAATCGATGCTTATAAAGATATGGGCTGCTCTAATCGCGCAATTGCTAAGAAAACTAATCGGTCATATACTGTGATTAATAATTATATCAATTTACGTGAAAATTACGGGAAAAATCATCTTAAAGGTAATAAAAAATAGTCAAAGAGACAACATTCAATATTAATGAGGTCTGCAGCTAAGGAAAGGAAAAATGCAGCACAATTTCGAGCTGAATTGGAGCTCCCAGTAACAACAAGACGTGTGCAACAACTTTTAAATTCTTCTGGACAAAAATACAACGTAAATCAGGCCTTAAAGAAGTACATAAACCGGCCCGTATTGATTTCGCACGGGCACAAAACACAGTGACTTTATAGAAATTTCGACCACTGTACATAGAGCGGCTATCATTGAAATGTAAACTTTGTTGTGAGACAAGTTGTCATCGAACAGTAATTAAAATAGTATACAGAATCACACATATACATTATACATTACATTATACATGTAAATATACATTATACATATCTTGTGTTAGTCTGAACGTCCGTTTGACGTCTAACAGACGTTCAGGAGACGTTCGAAGGTCATTCGGAAGGTCTTTAAGACGTACCTAACAAGTCTTAAAAGTCCATAAATGGTAATTAAATTAAAAGAAGGGAAGAGCAAAAATGAATTTCGACACAAACGAGTTTAAAGTTAAACAGATAAATAGCTTTATTAGAAGAACGCATGTGGAATAGACATAAAAAATGTAATAAAAATAACAATTGCAATTAAAACCACAATAAAAATAATAAAAATTAAAATTACAATTACAATTAAAATCACAATAAATACTGAAATTGCAATTGCAATTGAAATTGAAGCAAAAACACTAACTCGAACAAATTATACCAATGCTAATACTTACTGCTAGATTATGGCTATGTATATCCCAGATAGCACACGACGTCTTAGTGACGTAAAATAGACGTAAAATGGAAGTCATTAAGACGTCGTATGCTATATGGGGATGTCTCCAAAAAGACGTCTATTCTGGATATAAAACGTTCTGACCTAAAATAAACGTAAAAGAGTCGTCTTTGAGACGTCGTGTACACAATTTGGGATAAATTCCATAATAGTAACAATTCATTGTATACTGTAAATTAGTAGTACAACAATTTATTGTACAGTGGCCGAAATAATGATAAGTTCACTTCAATTTGTTGACATAATGTTGTGTTTAATGCAGTATTTTTGATTTTACTTATCATTATTTATTCATTCTAATAAAATTAACAAAATACACAGCTCAATTGAATAACACAATGTTAATTAAAGTCAATCACAAATTTTCTATTGCAACTCTTGAATTTTAGTTGCGAAATAAACATAGGTTCATTATGTATTTTCACATAAAAAAAATTTAAAAAAATAAAAAATAAAAATAATTCAGTACTTAGTTGAACCTCCTTTGTGTTTTATAACTGCAAATATTCTGCGTGGAACTGATTAAATTAATTCTTTTAATGTTTCTAATTTAATTTCAGACCACGCCTAATAATCCCATTTTTCATTTTTGAAACAGTGCTGTACTGTTTTTCATTGTCGTGTACCTTTCGTGCTGATATTCCCCAAAGATTTTCAATCGGATTTAAGTCCGGACTCCTTGATGGCCAGGGTAAAACTTCAATTTTTACCCTCTCAAAGTAGTTTTTAATTGTTTTTGCACGATGAATTGCTGAATTATCGTGTTGGAATATTAAATTAGGTCCACCAATCTTGTCGCCATATTCATCCAGTACGTATTCCAATAGTTCCCGATATTTTTTGGCATTGGTTTTTGGAGGGAACCACATTAACGGAGACTTACCGTTCCAGCCGCATGCAGCCCAAACCATTACACATCCTCCTCCATGTACTCTTGTCATTTTTACACTTTTTCATCACGCAGATCGTGCCAGTAATATTAATACCCATCTGGGACGCCCAAATTAAATCTTTTATCATCAGAAAAAAATCACCGTCTTCTACTTTTCGGTCCATGACATATTATGATATCCTGCAAACTTTAATCTCTTCTCCTTGTGGAATTTAGTTAGTGGAGGTTTTTTCGCTTTTTTGGAACATTTAAGTGTCCTACTCGATCTCACAACTTGCTGTACACGTTGAACACCAACTAGCAAGTTAATTTCATTTTTATTTTAGAAGCATTAAGCATATTTTGCCATGCTTCTTGAAAAATTTTATATCTTTGTCCCTATGTGTTAATTTTTTGGATGACCTGTACATGTTTTACTGCATTCTTTTTCATTTAATTTTAAAAAATTGTTTATGACATTTAATGACCTTTTCAATCTTCTTGCAATTTCTCTGTTAGAGAAGCTCATATCGTGGAAAGCAATAATTTGGCCATTTTCGTTATCATTTAACGATTTCCCCGTGTCATATTGTGCTTTAACAATATTAAACGACCATAAAATATTTTTTATAATTCTTAAACATCATAAATCTGGGTACTTACCATACAAAAACGTTCAAAAAATTGCACTAACAATAGTAATTTTTAAATATTTCTCCGTGAACCTAAGATTATTTCGTATTTTGTACTCGATAATTTTCAAAGTATTTTTGAAACAGGTACATACATCATTACACTAATACTGTTGATAGTCGACTGACTGTTTACACAATGTGTAGAACACATTCTTGCGATATAAAAACAAATGTGCCAAGTGCACTTCCGAAAACGAAAATAAAAGTAGAAGCAGTAAACCAGCCAACTAGTGAACCTATCATTATTTCGGCCACTGTATATGCGTCTAAGTTGGCTTATATGTTACCTTTTGAAATAGGGAATCCCAACAAAAACATCCTGTAAACAGGAGCCAAGTTCTTATGGCCGTAAAAAGTTGTGAGATCAAACAAAATACGGCCAAGTTCGTTAGTTTAGAAATACCTCTTGCAATACTGAAAAAAGCGTCTGTAAAAATTAGTTTAAAAGAACGCTATTTAATTTTTAAAGAGTTACATGGAGGGCTAAATTACTCAAACTTGAACGCTACCCAACACCTTTTATGGCCATTGGTTTAAAAAGTAACGGCCAAGTTTGAATAATTTAGCGCTCCATGTAACTCTATAAAAATTAAATAGCGTTCTTTTACGAACTCTTTTTTCAATATTGCAAGAGGTATTTCTAAGCTAACGAACTTGGCCGTATTTTGTTTGATCTTACAACTTTTTACGGCCATAAGAACTTGGCTCCTGTTTACAGGATGTTTTTGTTGGGATTTTATCAATTTTTGGTGAATCGAAGATTAACACTCTGCCGGCGACGTAACGCCCGGATCCGTTTGCCCCCCGCCGCTATAGACGATGCTCGGTGCAGTTTCTTTTGTTTACGTTAGAGCGATTGTTTTTTTCATCAGTATTTGTTGCGACTTCGAAGCTAATAAACGTATACTTATGAATATGTTATGCTGCTATGTTCTATCCTACATACCTATTTCGTAATGTTTTTGTTTCAATACATCACCTTTAAGGTGTACAATTTCAAACTTTGATAATTATTCCTTTGACTGTTTGTTATGGTGGACCTATGTACCAAATTTCAAACTTGTAGGTCAATGGGAGGTACCCAAAAGGTTTTGATGATCTGTCAGTCAGTCAGTCAGTGACAAATTTAACGATTTTTAGGTCCTATATCTCGGAACCTACTAATGTTGGAAGATTAATGTTTTGTCAATATTGAGACATGATAGCATTTAACAAGTGTACGGAATTACATCTCTCCATCTGCCTCCAGTGCCGAGTTATAGGCCTCTAAAAAACGGCTAAGTTGTTTCGTGTAAAAGGAGGTAGTGCGAGAACTTGGCTGGTGCACTACCGTGCAGCTAGATAAAGAATGTATGTGGTCAGAACTTTTGCACTGGATATGGTTGTGATTCTACAGTCGTAATGCTATTTTTATGAAAAATCTGACGAATCTGACAGAGCAATGAAAGAGCCATGATCGGTAATTCGCCGAACAAAACCATAAGTTAAAGCTACGGATTCGTGTAAACGTGTGTGCTGGGAGTACGAGCGACCAAGTCGAAGGACGATCGAAAGGAGAACGGCTGCACTCGGCCCATTATTTACAATTTCGGTGCCTAAGCTTGGCACGCGTGACTACTCGCTCCTTTTCTGCACGTACACCCGTTACAATTCAACCAGACACTTCCTGCTGTTTCGATCGTGAAAGTATCGAACGAGCTCCGGGGAAAATACGAACTAGTATGTAATCGTATAATCGATTTCAAATTGTATCGATCCTCTATAAACTTATCGAATGTTAATCGAAATATGAGCCGTTTATTATGAAACTGCGACTACTCCAATTCTGAAAAAAATTTAATTTCATAGTGTTTCAGCTAGTTTCCAGTTCACCAGAATTTCATTATTCATTTACCATTCGAATTTTATAAACTATTATTGAATCAATCAATATAATATTGATTGATAACTGAGAGTGCAAAATCATTCGCTATGAAAGTAGAACAACTCCATTTGCTATGAACTTTTGTTTTACAATTACTTCAGTTGAAAAGTTACTCTCCAGTATAGACAACGCGACGCACAGTGGGCCCGATTTCAGCATATATGCCCGATTTCAGCGGCCACAGCTGGTTCAAAATTCGCTCAATATTGAAACTGCTGTAACTTTGCTAAAATTTAACCAAATTAGATGAAAAAACAACCATTTTAAAGCTTGAGATTTGTACTGTATACCGTTTTTGCTGAAACGGATGTTCCGAGTGCAAAATTTGTCCATAAAGGGGAGCGTATTAGATTGTAAAGTTTGTAACTATTTTTCAATCAAGTACTGCGGATTATAATCAATATTGTAACATTATTCGTCTATTTTATGTACACTATCGAAAAGTGTAATCATTTACATTTAGAATATGTTTTTTTTTAAATAGTTTTTACAAAGAATAATCTCCGTTACTTATAATAGTATGGAAAAATGTTATCAACAAAATTTGCACGGTTCATAGGGGGACATGTTGTGGCACAAACATTTTCTGGGTGGTTGGAGGCATAGAGGAGATTTCAAGGTCACCTTGATTTTTTTAAAAAGAAAGTCCTTTTTTATACCATAGATCTATAGAGTATCAAATTCTGAGTATAAAAGTGTTGACCTTCGTATGTCCTAAATCTAATAGTTAACGAGATATTATCAAAAGAAGAAAGAAAATTGTTTCGATAATATCTCGTTAACTATTACATTTAAGACATATGGAGGTCCATACATTTTTACTCCGAATTCGATAGTCTATCGATTCATGATACAAAAAGTAGGTCTTTTGATTTTAAAAAATCAAGGTGACCTTGAAATCTCCTCTATGCCTCCACCTACGCAGAAAATGTTTATGTCACAACATGTCCCCATCTGTACCGCGCAAATTTTGTCCATAACATTTTTTCATATTATTACAAATAAAAGCAATATTCAAAGTGGACATAGTTATTGCCCCACCCTGTATATTATTTAAATTTCATGTTGTTAGGGATTATTTAGTGGAAGTGAATAATACAAATAAAATGTAATTTAATTTTACTCAGACATACATGACGTGAACACTTTCAGCGACCAGAGGAGAAGAAGAAGGAGTAAAGAAAAGAACGCCCATTTTTTCTTGCATCTTAATCAGAAAACTTCAAAGAACACAATGGCACAGAAATGAACACCCGGTCGCACCCGGAGGTATAACGAAGTCATTACCAGAGTCTTAGAATCATAAAGAAAGTGACTGAATCGTTGGTTATCTTTGAAAATGAATAACTAAAAAAATGTATATAGTACAAAAGTGAATTTCTCGTATAAGTATACCTTATACGTTAGCTAAAAAAACTTCTATAAAATAAAAATCTGTTAGTGTATGTAAATAAGGTAACAATTACTAATAGGTGAATTCGTTGAAAAATGAAAGCATGTCAACTGAATTTCAAACTTTCGACTTTCAGTGCTTAATGGATACATGAATGGGAAAACGAATGATGGAAGATTGTTCCTCAGATATTCAACTAACTCAAGCTACAAAAATTGTACAATTTATGTAAAGTTTTAAAAATTGAATTTTGACCGCTGAAATCGGGCATACAGCCCACTGTGCGACGCAGTGTTCTGAAACGCCGAAAAGTTACTAAAAGTACCGTGTACCAAGATTTTTGGGGTCGCTGGTCACGAATTCAATGTTACATTTACATTTTAATCAACCGTTCGTTAAGACAAAAGTAAATATTTGTATAAAAATTAATGTTTTACATTTATGTATATATGAATGTAAACGTTTTTCTATCTATGAACATTTGTTTCAATGCCATACTATTCTTATAATAGCATGGTGTGTAAAACAAGGAGGTGTATAAATATAAGAAAAATAACACAATGATGAATAAGTTTCTTAATCTGTTTATTTGTATTATGTTTCATCCGGAGAATCAGAATCAATACATTGATTTTCCACTAGTACTGGTAAAACTTCAGATTTTAGGTTGAATATCACTCTGAGAAATATATACATACGAAGGTACCATCAATCCTGTGAGATATGTCCTCATTTGTTTTATCCGTAATTAAATTTAAATTTAAACAATTTCATTACTTAGTCATAAAGGCACAATTTTCAATCACAAAATTATTCTTTAAAGTGTACAGATTTAACAAAATATGAAGATACCACAAAGACGTTCAGGAGACGTTCGTAGGACATTCGGGAGGTCTTTAAGATGTCCCTAAGAAGTCTTACAGGTCGATAAATGTTAATTAAATTGAAAGAAGAGAAGAGTAAAAATAGTTTTCGACAAAAACGAGTTTAAAGTTAAACCAATAAATATTGTAGGATTTAAATCGTAAATTGAATAATACGTTCGTAAACTCGAAATGTTTTAATACGAAATTTGAATTATAACAAATACAACTAATTAAATTATCGCGTCTGAATCTCCGTCTGAGATCAAACACGTCTTTTCGTTTTCGTACGTCGAACCGGAACGACAAAGAAATCGCATATTACAAATATGAATAACGAAATCGATAAACATAATAACAGATATCGAATCGTCGCGTCGTTACAGTTACTAACGTCGTGACATTCAACGGAATTCTCGCCGCTCAGAGATGGCATCTCCCTACACTCGGCCATCCGACACTAGTCTCTGCCCTTAGAGACTGCGCATACTCTTTACTCTTCCTCTTCCTCTTTTTCATTATCAGTGTCTTCCTCATCTACGCCGACCCAAGATTTCATGGAGTCTGCTACCGTTGTCGTTTTCCGAGGACCCTCGCAGCTCCCAACTTTTTCGACTACGTATCTATCGTGCTGTAATATTCGGATGACTCGATAAGGACCCAGATATTTCGCTGCAAGTTTCAAACCTGGAACTTGTTGTGTTCGCCTGATAGCTACTAGGTCGCCTTCCTTATACGCTATTGCCTTTTTTCGTTTCTTATTAAATGACCATTTGTTTTTTTCCTGGATCTTAACTATGTTCTCTTTGGCCTTCGACCTTGCCTCGTCTCTTTTTTCTTGAAATAGAGCGGCCCACTCTTCTTCCAGTATTTCTTGGATCCGTGAATCATTCCCGACTCGCATTTTTGTCCCAAAGAGCAAAGGGCGTTGCGTTTAGGACGCGTTGTACTCCGTTCACGTATCGATACCAATCCTCCGGGTGTGGTGCTGCCAATTTAGTCAGTAAAGGAATAAGCGTTCGGTTGACCCGCTCTACTTGCCCGTACCCCCTTGGAACGCCAGTCGCAATAAGCGAGTGTTGAATCTTTTCTCGCTGACAAAAGTCTCGGAAATCTCCCGAGGTGAAGGCTGTTCCTCGATCTGAAACGATACGTCGCGGATTTCCGAAAATAAAGGCTTGTTTCTCCAGGTGTCGGAGGACTTCGTCCGTCTTAGTTGTCTTCGTGGTATACAACCACACGAATTTCGTGAATGCATCGACCACCACGAATATGTAGCGATAACTTTTCTTACTCGTCGGAAGTGGTCCCAAATGATCCACGTGGTAGGTGTCCAGAGGTACTTCCCCCTTAGCTATCGGATTCAGCAGACCTTCGAGTTTTCCCATTTTCCTTTCAGCTAAAATGCAATCTAAACAATTCTTAATGGCTTTCTCAATTTTTTGTCGAATACCCTGGAACCAATAGTCTCTCTTCAGCAGAGTTTCCGTTTTTCCCGCTGAAAAGTGGCCGTTTCCGTGAACATGTCGAATGACTTGTAATTGCAGGCTCTTTGGTACTACAAGATTGATGTCTCCGTCGATATTCTTGAACAGCAGTCCCCCCCGCAAGGTATATCCGTCTATTTTACCCTGCTGTGTCAACTCGGCAATCCGTCGCGTTCCTGCGTCGTCTTGCTGCGCTTTACGAATTCTTGCCGTAATATTATTCCGATCCGCGGACAACAAATAGCAAATCGGTAACGGGTTTCTACTCAAAGAGTCCACGTGGGCCATCTTATTACCTGCTCGATGTTCGATAGTGTAGTCGAATTCCTCTAATAAGAGGACCCACCTGGCCACGCGTACACATAAATCTCGTTTGCTCATCGTGAGTGTGAATGCTTTACAATCTGTAATTATTTTAAATTTAATTCCTAACAAATATATTCGGAATTTTCGTAGTGATCGTATAATCGCCAAGACTTCCAGCTCGTAACTCGCGTATCTAGCTTCGGCTGGTGTCGTTTTACCGCTAGCAAAATATATCGGGTGAAATTTGTTATCGTCGTCGCTGCGTTGCATCAAAACTGCTCCGAAACCGAATGACGATGCGTCCGTGTGTAACTCGGTCTCCGCATCTACTTTGTAAATGTTTAACACTGGTTTCTCCATTAATTTTGTTTTCAAGAGATCGAATGCACCTATCGCCGTACCATCGAGCTCGAACGTAATGCCTGCTCGTAACAGGTTCGTCAATGGTCTAGCGATTGTTGAATAACCTTCTATAAATTTTCGAAAGTATCCGGTCAGACCCAAAAAGCTTTGAACTTGTTTGGCGTTCTTCGGTACTGGAAATTTTGCTACGGCCGCTGTTTTACCCTCAGACGGCCGAACAGAGCCATTCTCTACAATGTGTCCCAAAAATTCGACTTTACTGCGTAGCCATGAACATTTTTTCCAATTTATTTCCAGACCGTGATCGCTAGCTACTGCTAAAACTTGTTCCAGTTTTTGTATTCCGCTTTCTAAGTCACTCGATGGTACGATGATGTCATCCATATAGGCCAAAATAACTTTTTGTTGCAAAAGATCTCTGAAAACCATATTAATGAATCTCACGAAGACAGCTGGAGAGTTAGATAAACCGAAAGGAACGCGTAAAAATTCATACTGACCATTGGGTACAACAAACGATGTGAACTTACGGCTATCCTTATGTACCGGCACATGGAAAAATCCATTTCTTAAGTCAAGGGTACTGAACAGTTTAGCGCCCTGTAACGCGTCCAGCTGGTCTTCCACGAAAGGTAAAGGGTAACGGTCCCTTACTATTTTCTGGTTTCATTTTCTATAATCTACGCACAAACGCATAGAGCCGTCTTTTTTCTTTACGAGAACGATGGGACTCGCGTATTCAGAGAGAGACGGCTGAATAATGCCATCCCGTAACCAATCGCTTATTTGTGCGTCTACCGCACTCTTTTCTGCTGGTGCTAAACGTCGTGGTCTCTGAAACACGGGTTCCTCGTCTTTCAGAACAATACTCATTTCTACGTTCACCTCCTTAATTTTTTTAGGCGCGTACTCGACAATAAAATTCTTGACTCGTTCTCGAATCGCAATATCGTCTATATGTGTTACATCTACTTCCTCTCGCTCGCATACGATCCGAAAAACTTCCGGTATACTTTCATCACACCATTTATCAGTGACAGGGTCTTCGCGAATTTTCTCTATCGTTATCTCTCGTCCGTTTCTGACTAACTTAACTTTATTTAAGAAGTCTGCGCCTAAAAGTAAATCGTGTTTTAGTAAAATATCGGAAACTACGTGAAATTCAATTTCATATGCGTGTTCATCGATAACAATGCTGGTTCTAAATTTGCCTAACGTCTTATGTCCGTTTGATCCAACGCCCGCAAAAGTCGTTCCGCTAATCTGTAAACACGGTGCTCCTATTTTTACAAGACAAGACGCGCTCATGAGCGTTAGATCACTCGCGGTATCTATTATCGACATCAGTTCAACATTGTTCAATCTTACCGCCTTACACGATTGAGCAGAAGGAAATCGTGTTACCAATTTCACCGTTTTTTCGGGGCCAGTATCTCGCTTTGGGCAGTTCGGCGCAAGGTGTCCATGTTGGCCGCACCGAAAACATTTGGGACCGCGAGACTTCGCCGGACAGTCTGCACTGAGATGACCTTCAGTGTTGCAGTTGAAGCATCTCCTCGATTTGTCTTTCCGGAACGTTTCCCTATCTTGTTGGGTTGTTTGGTAGTCTCCTCCGCTCGTCGATTAACGAATTTCCCGCGAAGCTCGTTGACGGAAGCATCAACTGTTCAAAAGCCACCAGCAATGCTTCTGGAGTCTTGAAACAATGCATTTTCGCTTGTGACCTCAGAGACCTGTCCGGAATGCCCTCGATGATGTGGTCGACAAGCTCAACTTCGTCGTCTATCGGTATACGGTTCGCCTTTATAATTTTATCGTGGAAATAGTCCTCGAAAGACTCGTTCTTCTTCCACACTCGTTCCCGTAATCGGTCGCGAAGCACAAGGTTGCTCGGCCTGTGGTAGAACATCTGTTCTAACTTCGAGAGTAAATCGTCGGCGAGCAGTTCAATGTATTCAGAACGGGAGTGAACCCAATCTCGTCCTTCGTAACACCTTTATTTGTTTCACCCACGTTGGATAGTCTTCCGACTTCCCATCGAAGTACGCGAGTAGCTCGGCGACAGTTTTCACACCAACTCGTCCGTGTGTGTTTTCTTCTCTCGGATTCGCATGTTCTGCTCCGCTTGAACGTCGTGTTTCTTGTATTAACGCAAGTTCGCGTCTCGTCAATTCTAGCTCCCTCTCTGCTATTTCTCTTTCTCTGTTTAAAAGGATTATCTCGCGCCGAACGTCCACTGCATCGTCATTCCTCGCCGTATTCCCCGAAGTATGACTCTCGTACACGTCTCCGCCCGCATTTTCGTTGACTGTGTCCGTCTGACCGCGGTAGGCCCATTGACATGATGGATCGTGTTCAATTAATCGTGCTATCAGCTCTGACTTCGTTCCAGACGTCTGTAGACTCTCATTTCGCAGAATTTCTTTTAGCTCTGCGACCGTAAGCGCGTTTAGATCCCGAGAAGACATTGCGGATGTACTCCCGTAATATTCCGATCACAATTTAGGCACACTGAACTGTCGTTGCACACGCGAACACTGCTTTCACGCACTGGCTTTAGGACGAGCCCCCAAAAATGTAGGATTTAAATCGTAAATTGAATAATACGTTCGTAAACTCGAAATGTTTTAATACGAAATTTGAATTATAACAAATACGACTAATTAAATTATCCCGTCTGAATCTCCGTCTGAGATCAAACACGTCTTTTCGTTTTCGTACGTCGAACCGGAATGACAAAGAAATCGCATATTACAAATATGAATAACGAAATCGATAAACATAATAACAGATATCGAATCGTCGCGTCGTTACAGTTACTAACGTCGTGACATTCAACGGAATTCTCGCAGCTCAGAGATGGCATCTCCCTACAATATTGGGTTGACAAGAAAGTAATTTCGGTATTTTAAGGTGAAATAAAACCGAATTTCTTTATTCAAGCAATGAACTGTAATCAATAAAATATTTTCTTATTTAATCTTTTTCGCAAAAGATCGTCGAACAAAAGGGAGAATATCTTATTCATTAAAATTCATTGCTTGGATAAAAAAATTGGGCTGTATTTCACCTTAAAATACCGAAATTACTTTCTTGCCAACCCAATAGCTTTATCAGATGAACGCATGTAGAATTGACATAAAAAGTGTAATAAAAATAACAATTACAATTAAGATCACAATAAAAAAAATACAAATTAAAATTACAATTACACTTAAAATCACAATGAATAAAAACGTGGTAAAATTGAAATTGATATTCATATCAAAATTGAAATTGAAGCAAAAACATTAACTGGAACAAATAATACCAATGCTAATACTTACTGCTAGATTATGGGTACATAAAGACCACACTGTTTACGGTCTTAAAGACGTCTTTTTAGGACGTAAGACTTTCAGACCTAAAATAGACGTATAATGGACGTCTTTAAGACGTCGTGTGCTATATATCTGGGTTATAACCTATATACAATCGATAAGTATGATTAGTGAATGTTGATTCGTCCGTAAACAAAACATTAGAAAAGAATGAACGATTTTGATGCAGTCCCCATTGACAAAAATTCACTCAATTTTGAAAATCGCTTCCGTGTAATTCCTGATATAGCGATATGTGAAACGGATGATGAAATTTATGTCGGGTCAGGACTCGTATTACGCTACCTTGACTCATGCTTGCTTTTCGGGCAATTTCTCTTGTACTCACATGTGGATTGACAGCTGTAGCTACTCAAATATTAATTACATTGTCTTCAGTAGTCATGGCATTCTTTCTTTTATGTTTTCTTACACCTACAGTTCCAGTATTTCTAAATAACTTGTAGACATTAGTAAAAGTCAGCCTAGAAGGAGTGTTTCGCTCAGGGTACATTTCTTCATAAAGCAATCGGGCCTGCAATACATTTTGTCTAAATTCACAGTAAACCGTTATCGTGTCACACCTATCAATCATTGAGTGAGGCATAGCGGAATTGCGTTTGGAAACACACTGTAATCGGCTAGGCTAGAGGATATTTGAGAACGTTCCATAGCATTGAAGGACCTTAGCATTAGGGATTGCAATCCCGAGCCATTTTCAATCTCGCGGGATTCATGTGGGATTTATTTAAATCCCACGGGACTGAGGATTTAGTTCTTCGATCTAATATATATTTAATAAAGAAACAAATTTTACTTAATGAGATAATCATCCCTAATCATAGTAGTCAAAATTTATTAAGAAAATACAAACAAAATCTAAATCTACATAAATTAAAATAAATCTCTCTTTGGAAAACAAACTATATAATTGAAATTGTATACATATACGTATATATATATGTGTGTAATATTAAAATAATTAATGTATTAAAAGAAAAATTAAAAAATATTAAAATTACAATAAAAGAAAAAAATTTTAATTTGTAATACTTTGAAAATATGAACGTAAAAAGCAAAGACTATTTATTGTTGAATCTTCTAGCTCCTCAAGTCATTGCAAAAATATCCTGCAGCGGAAAAAGCTCGTTCAGCCTCTACACTTGTCGGTCGAATAAGTTAATAAATATTCGTAAACATAAGTACATAAATATTTCCCCTTTTTGCTGTCGCTTTCAAAGGATGTCATCTCCTTCTTTAAAGTTTTGACGATATCTTCTACCAATTCCTTTGACTCAGCTTCTTCGATACTATTTTCTTGCAGTTGCAATTCTAATTCTTCTTGCAAGGATATGTTGGACTGTTGTCTATCTTCTCGTATATCTTGATCTTGAATATTTTCGTCTTCTTCAAAGTAGTTGAATGCTTCAGCTTCATCGCTATTATTCCCACATGTGTCGGTAAGAACTCTATCTAACAGATTTTTTATTTCTTTGCGTATTACGAATGTAGTATCTCTTAAACTTTTACATTCGTGTTCATATTTCTCGGATTTTGCAAATATACTAATATTCCACTTAAGTCGGTACGACGTTGTCGTATCGTTTTACGGAGTGCTGTGGCTAAATCAGTGCTAAGAGGAGTAGACTGTTTATCTAATTTTTCCAAAATAAATTTAAAGTTGTTTCTGCGGTGATCAGAGTTGAATCTCTTCTGCAGATTACTTCAAGTCCCACCTTAATCGGTTCCAGACACAACTTCAAGTCATTTATTTTGGACCATTCTTCATCGGTGAAATATATTTCTGATTTGATGTCGATTAAAGCCTTGCTTACGCACAATCTTAAGTTGTGAAAACGTTCCACCATACTCGATAAACTATTCCAACGAGTCTTGCAATCTAAAATTAATTCTAGATTTTTTCCCAGTTCTACTTGCACATATTTCTGCAAATAAATGTCATTTTTTGTTGGTGACTTCTTAAAAATCTTCACAGCCTTTCTCACTTTCGCAATAAGATCTTTATAATTTAGAACCACTTGTGCAGATGAAAAGTTTGTAGTTACTGATAAAGAACTTTCTTCGCCTACAACTTCGTTGTCTTCATTGTCAGTGTCAGACATATTGCATTGTAAGCATAGTTCTTCCAGTGATTTCTGCTCCGAATTTTTTTTGTATAAAACTTCAATAACAGCAAGTTGTATGCCGTGTGCATAATGCATAACAGAGTTGTTGATAGCAAGGTATAAGTCTACCAACTTTTACCATCACACTCGCTCCATCTGTTGTTATGCCAATAATGTCGTCTTTTATATTTAATTCGAAGCTTTTTAGACGTTCCTCGACCATCTTGACGCAATGCTCTGCCGTACATGAACCATGGATTCAAACCAAACCGAGATTAAAATATTTATTTTGATAATGTACATTTATGTTTAAGCATCTCCTATTTTTTCGAGAGATGTCCATTCATCAAATGTTAAAGAAAATTGATGATTTTCATTTTGCAGTTTAGTGAATTTTCTTATCATATCCGTTTTTACGGAATCTGCAAATGTAAGAAGGATCTTATTGTATTAGGACATGTTGGATGTTTAAAACCATATTTTATAAACAAATTTCTTAAGTCTACAGATTTGCAGAAAACGTTAAATGTTGAACCATCTTTAGCAACCATTCGTGATACCATTGTCTCCATAGAATTTTCTTTAACGAAAAAGCTGTCAATTGTTTTGGCTCTTTTTGTTGGTATAACATTTTCGCAATTATCGACAACTTGTGGTTGGAGTGGTGCTTGTAATTGCGGTTTTTTTGATTCAATGCAATGTTTGCTTCTCAAGTGTGTCACCAACCCTTTTCTTGATCGTTGACTTATTTTTAAAATCGCACTGTACTTCAAGCATTTGGCAGTTTGAGCAGAATCACTTTTCACAAAATAATCCCAAAGAGTTTTACTGGTATATCCTTTTTCACTGTCACACATGAATTCATTACTGGACATTGTACTTGCACGATACGAACTGGAATAATAGATCGACAAACAGATATGTACGTGGCACGGCAACGGAAAAAGTGAGGAGCGCAGAGCCGTGAAACAAATGCATCATCGAAATAGTTGATCGGGCGCGTCGTCGCGTTCGCAAAATTTTGATTATACGCATAGTCCCGCAAAATTTGCGGGATCCCGCATCACCTATCTAAGAAATGCGGGACCAAGAAATGACGCGGGATCCCACGGGATTGCGGCGTTGCAAACCCTACTTAGCATGTTTACTACAAGTCTCACCGGTGATAAACGTATTCTGCTTCCGTATTTTAGTTCTATAAGTTTTTTCTGTCCGTGACCTTGAATGACCTTATTGACCTTGAGTAATTATAGTCACTGAAATCGCACTAAAAGGAACTATCATTGTAGATGCTTAAAGAAGGGTGGTTCCATTTAAAAACAAAAATTTTTTCGGTATTGTATGAGCCCCATTTTATCATTCAACTTTGTCCTCTAAAGACATTTAATGTATGTTTGAAGATAACAAAGATATTTCAGGTGATAACGTTAGGTGACTCAGCCGACTCACCCTGTTAGTCCAGTCAATGAATGCTCGTAAGGGGAGTGTAGATGGAAATGGAAGGAACACAATTTTTAACTTTGGGACTTTGTTTGGACTAGTCAGGAGGTAAACATACCAGAAGTCCCCACTCCTAGGAGGTGAGCGGAATGCAGAGGGCCACGTAGAAGGTCCCTTTTTTCGGTTTTCCGCTTATATCTCGGAAACTATGTGTCCTAGCGATAAGACCGTTCTATACAAAATTAGAGCTGACAAAATGTGCCATAAGATTGATTGAATTCAGTTTTTCGCTATCTCGCATAGTTTCCGAGAGATCCGCAATCAAAGTTCACTAATTGTAACAAAGGAAATTTTTGCCTTATTTGGCTAGCTAACTCTTCAGCACAATTAGTGAACTTTGAGCGCGGATATCTCGGAAACTATGCGAGATAGCGAAAAACTGAATCCAATCAATCTTGTGGCGTATTTTGTCAGCTTTAATTTTGTATGGAATGGTCTTATCGCTAGGACACATAATTTCCGAGATATAAGCGGAAAACCGAAAAGGGGGACCTTCTACGTGCATTTGAAAAATTGATGTTGAAATTGAAGTTGAAAATGAAGTTCTGAAATTGAAGATAAAATCGAAAAATTGAGGTTGAAATTGGAAAATTGACTTTGAACTTGAAAAATTGAAGTTGAAATTGAGAAATTGTTGTTGAAACTGAAAAATTGATGTTGGAATTGTAGTTGAAATTAAGAAATTGATGTTGAAACTGAAAAATGGACGTGGAAATTGAAAGTGAAGTGGAATTTGAAAAATTGATGTTGGAATTGTAGTTTAATCGAGAAATTGATGTTGAAACTGGAAAATGGGAGTGGAAACTGGAAAATTGACATTGAAATTGTAGCAAAAACACTAACTCGAACAAATAATACCAAAGTTAACTTTCAGCGCGGATATCTCGGAAATTATGCGAGATAGCGAAAAACTGAATCCAATGAATCTTGTGGCACATTTTGTCAGCTTTAATTTTGTATAGAATGGTCTCATCGCTAGGACACATAGTTTCCGAGATATAAGCGGAAAACCGAAAAAGGGGACCTTCTGAATGCCGCCCTGCACCCTGCTCACCTCCTAGGAGTGGGGACTTTTAGTATTTTTACCTCCTAACTAGTAAAAACAAAGACCCAAAGTTAAAAATTGTGTTCCTTCCATTTCCCTCTATAACTTTTCGTTGACTGGACTATGTATATCACAAGCTGCACAAGGAAACGGTTATGTGGCTTTTATGAACGGTTACGAGACAGCCACTGTGTAGACTGATTGCGAAACAAAGACGAAAATAATCTACCGGTTCGCAGCATTTCCCTTGTTTAAAGGAAACGCAGCGAACCGGCTCGGGTTTGAAAAGTGCAAGTGAACTTTACCAGCCTGGAAATAAACAGGTACACGTATCGGACACTTAGATAGCTGTAAAAAGAACGTTCGATCGCAGACGATGGAACGAACGGGTTCCACTGTGTGTGTGTGTATAGTCTATGCAATACACTCTATTCTATATTTTGTGGCATGGGACCTCGCACGAAAGCACGATTAACGCATTCGAGCAGCGTGTGCGCGGTGTGCGCTGCGCCTTAATTTATACATATGCGCGCTCGGATTTCGAAGACCTCGAGGCTTGTCGATTCCATTGCGGCCACACCCACGGAACTATTCCAGTTACGAAACTCGGCGCTGACATAATCCTTTTCAGCAATAATATCTAGTCTTGTTACTGCTTCAATTTTATTCATCGTACGTATTGGATATGGGAATAAATTTCCGCCCCTTTTTGTTGTAAAGAAGCGTATAAACAATTCCCATAGCGTGAAAACGTTTTCCAACAGTAGATCGATCGACGTTTAATTCAATTGACAGTTCTGCAAGTGTTTCACGTGGATTTCCATCAAGTAATGCTGGGAAATCTGAATCTTCGAATTTTTTGGCATCGCGCGCGTCCCCGTAAATATATAATAAATATATATAGTAAATATAAATATATATATATAACACCTTTCTTTAAAACAAAATAATGCAACATGACTTCCCGGAAATGTTGCTTACTTGCAACAAAAGTCGACATTTTTCACGTGAAAAATTGACTGCTGTTCACGCTCGAAACAATTGCCACTAACTGCGTTTTGAAGCTTAGACATAGACCTTTCAAAAACATGTACTACGTTCCATCAAATACGCGATCGGTACTTGGTTAATTTTAGTATTTTCTTGAAAAGTAATAAATTTTAATATTCCGCATGTGTGCTCCATTAACCAATCCGTTTTCAACATCAATGTTATTAATAATTATCATATAGTTTATATTAATTTTCAATTTAAGCTCAGTTAATAATTCGTTTTGAACTGATTGTTTTTTTAAAGATTGTAATATAAATTTTTTTTTGTACTTTCATCGATAGTCTTTGGAAATGTATTCTCGGGAGTAGAGATGATTAACTCACTCTTGCATTGGGATAATTTTCGATTATTGTAAGCGGAAACATCATCGTAAGGTACAAAAAAAATTAAAAAAATCGAAAAAAAATTTTTTGTGTAATTACGTTTGTTTCTTCGGTGGAAACTTTCCGTTCTCTCGTATAAATTGCATTGTTGAATGAACTTCTTTCGAAAAAAACTAAAAAAACTAAAAAACTACTTGACCAAAATGGACCAAAATCTAATCAGCTCTAAGTTACAGCGGGGCACATCGATTGCATCATTCATCATCCTGATCGCGTTGTTACTTTTTCTGAAAACGAAAAATTTGATTACATAGAAACGGACATACGCGCGCGCGCGCGCGCGTACACACACACACACACACATACGAACATTCTGCTGAAAATAGTCTAAAATGACTGCAATGACCATGAAACGTGAAGATCTGCTAAAAAATCGATTTTCGATTTTCGGGGTCATTACAATAACTTCCCTATAAAATCGGGAAGTTAATAATACAAATTAAAATTACACTTAAGGTTCTTCTAGCGAAGATATATGCATAAGTGTATCTAATAAAAATGATTTCATTATTAATACATTAACACTCTCATAAAGCTCGAATTATTTTTCAGAGAACGCGCGTGATAAAAAAAGTTGCACGATAAGAATATCGATGGTAAAATGAGACAAGGCGAATAGTGAAAAATGAGAAAGTCGGGAAACGTACAGATCACTGCATTTTCCTCGATCAGAAAGTTTCATCGGTTTTCACGTTATGTGTAAGTGTCTCTTGCGTGAGGTCTCGAAAGTAGAGCGTACTTTTTTCTTATCGGAAGCTTACTACAAGAGACACAGCCACAATTATGTCCGTCGTAACGCCTATGAAATTGTCCGTGGTTACTCCCCCACTATCCTAAATTAAAGTATTCGTGGGAACAATTGCAAGATAATTGGCAATACATTCAACAACAACAAACAAAAACATTTTATGTATTGTGAAAAACATGCATTGTTATAATATGTATACAGGATGTTTCACGCAATTGTTTCAAATCGTAACTCCGTTATTAATGCATTTACGAAAAAATATCATAAGGGAAAGATAAATTGTTCGAAGAGCGCTACATTTGTAGGTCCTTGGATTTTTTTTAGCGTAAGACGTAAGAGCTACAATTATTTTTCGTGCAACAACTTTGTCGCACATAATAAGAACATTAATCAATTAATGTTCTTATAATATAAATGTATGTCGATTAAGTGACACACACGAGTCAAAGTATATTAAAAATAAACATTTTATACTTCCAATATTAAATAAAGATTTATTTTATATTTGAAACAAATATTTCATTCGTAATATGAAAGGTGTGTATGTCTTCCAACATATATATACATATATTCTGGAACAAATATTTTTCCATGATAAACATAAAATATTTCCTGCATATTTTTAAAAAATATTCTATTTCTAATATTAAATAAAAATTCATTTTATATTTAGAAAAGAATATTTTTCTTGTAACATGAAATAGATATTTCCTGCTTATATAAAAAATAAATTTGTCACGTAATGTAAAATAAATATTATACAGGGTGTTCATTTAAAAACTTTCCAGCCGAATATCTCGAAAAATATGAAAGATATTAACAAAGTGTAAAACTCTTGTCCACGGATTTCGAGGAGGAAGGAGGGGGCAGTATCAGTTTTTTGTTTGGGTGGCTTTTTCAAGGTGATTTGAAGGTCAACTTTGTTTTTTCAAATGGAAACCTATATTTTTTATTATGGAATCTTATTGTACGTAAAAATCCAGCAATTTTTGTAGGATACTTTTTTATCCGTTCACTAGTTTCGGAGATACTTAAAGAGAAGTAGAGCGAGTCATATTTATACTGCGAGAAAGTTTGTAATTTCTTTATAACTATAACAAATTTTCAAAATGTTCTCCGTTGTCTTCTAAACAATAATACAGACGATTCTCAAATTCTGAACGAACATTTTTGAAGGTATCTGTTGGAATAGCTCTACATTCCTGTACAATTCTGCGACGCAAATTGTTGACACCTTCTGTTGTGTTTTATAAACAACAGACATTAAGTGTCCCCACAAAAAAAGTCGACTGGAGTTAGATCTGGTGATCTTCGTGGCCACTCAATAACACCTCTGCTACCGATCCATCTTAGTGGGAATCGATTGTTTAACCACTGGCGAACTGGTAACGTGTAATGCGGGGGAGCACCATCATGTTGGAGTACAAATGATCTTCATTTAACATAAAATTGTTATCTACTTCTCTTTAAATAACTCCGAAACTAGTGAGCAGATAAAAAAAGTATCCTACAAAAACTGCTGGTCTTTTTACGTACAATAAGATCCCATAATAAAAAATATAGGTTTCCATTTGTTCCGGCCGATCTAGACCCGGCTGATCCGCTCCAACCAACATCGCGTAGTCGAGCGGATGACGTCACGTCAGCCGCTCGACCCCCCACTTCGCGATACGCCGAACGCGTGATTTTCGGTTACGCACCTGCTGATCGAGATCACCAGATCACTGTTAACGGCCACCGCGGATCTACCTTCGTTACACCGCTCTCGCGTAACCGCTACTGAAGTCGAAGTATTCATTCGTGGCACCGCGTTTGCACATAATTCAATGTATTTCATTGTTGTGTTTTGTTGAGTACGCTCATTAAACGTGTGTGTGAAACAACGTGTACTAGCTGCAATTTATAACCCACTGACTCCCACTGATCCTCGTATCCGATCTCCAACATTTTTTGGTCCTTCGAGCCGGATGCACGAGAGCGGAAGCGCGTGAGCGAACGAGAGCGGAGGCGCGTGGGCGCACGAGAGCGGAAGCGCGTGGGCGCACGAGAGCGGAAGCGCGTGAGCGCACGAGCGGAGACGCAAAGCGCACGGGCGGAGGCGCGAAAACTCGGCGTAACAGCTCACAAGCGGAGGTGTGAGAACACGAAAGCGGAGGCGCGGTAGCGCACGAGCGGAGGCGTAAGAGCCCACAAGCGTCGG
The DNA here is from genome assembly GCF_051020765.1 of Lasioglossum baleicum. Lineage (NCBI taxonomy): Eukaryota > Metazoa > Arthropoda > Insecta > Hymenoptera > Halictidae > Lasioglossum > Lasioglossum baleicum. The sequence goes on along the minus strand of NW_027469202.1, from coordinate 346,639 downwards.
TGTGAGAGCGCGAACACGGAGGCGCGATAGCGCACGAGCGGAGGCGTAAGAGCCCACAAGCGGCGGTGTGAGACCGCGAACACGGAGGCGAGATAGCGCGCGAGCGGAGGCGTGAAGACGCACGAGCACAAGTGTAAGAGCGCACAAGCAGAGGTGCGAGAGCACTAGAGCGGATGCACGAGAGCGGAAGCGCGTGAGCGAACGAGAGCGGAGGCGCGTGGGCGCACGAGAGCGGAAGCGCGTGAGCACACGAGAGCGGTGGCGCGAGAGCGCACTAGCGGAGACACGAAAGTGGAAGAGCGGAGGCACGAAAGCGCACGAATGGAGGCGCGAGAGCGCACGAGCGAAGGCGCGATGGCGCACAAGCGGAGCCGCAAGATCGTCCAAGCGGAGGTTCGAGAGCACGAAGGCGGAGGCGCAATGGAGCACGAGCGGAGGCGTAAGATCCCACAAGCGGAGGTGCGAGAACACGTTAGCGGAGGTGCGAGATCACGTTAGCGGAGGCGCGAGAGAGCACTAGCGGAGACACGAAAGCGGAAGAGCGGAGGCACGAAAGCGCACGAATGGAGGCGCGAGCGAAGGAACGAAAGCGCAACTGCGGGAGCGCGGAAGCTTGGTAGCGAGATAGCAGCGGCGCTAGAGCGCACGAATGGAGGCACGAGAGTGTACGAGCTGCGGCACGAGAGCGCAAGAGCGCGAGCGCGAATGCTTGGTTGCGAGATGGCGGATGCGCAAGAGCGCACGAGCGGAGACGCAGAGCGCACGGGCGGAGGCTCGAGAGAGCAAACGCAGCGACCCGAAAGTGCAATCGCGGAAGTCCGAGAGTGTAAACGCGGAGGCCCGAGAGTGTAAACGCGGAGGCCCGAGAGTGCAATCGCGGAGGCTCAAGAGTGCACGAATGCGTGAGCGGAAACACGGGAGCGCAGGAGCGCGAGAGCGGAGGCGCGAACGCGCACAAGTGGAGGCATGCACTCGCGAGAGTGGAGACGCGAGAACATAAGTGCGGACGCGCAAGCGGTGTAAGTCAGGACGTGCTCCTGGAGGCGGTCCTCGGTGGCGGCGATGACTTCGACGAGTGCTGTGGTCAGGAGCATCGGACGGAGCAGCAGTACCATCGGACGAGGCTGGAGTGACTTGATGAGCGGCTACGGATGATGGCTCGCCTGTCGGTGCTGACTCCATAGATGTAGAGGCGGGGGTGATGTTGTATGCGTCGTGCTGCGACGTATGGTGTATGATGTACTCCTTAAGTATGTTGCGCAGCGTGGCTTCGGTGTCGTTGACCAGGGTCTCACACTCGTCACGCAGGTTACGGACGAAATAGTCATGCGTTCGTTGATCGGCGGTACATAGCCTGAGGAGTTTCACATGGTTTGCACGGAAGTCGTCCCAGTTGCGAGAGAGTGCCTTCAACCGTACATGTATATAGGTGTCAGTGATGTTGGCCATTCCCTTCTTCTGTGTATTGGCGATGGTTTTCCCGATGATAGTATACGATTCAAATTGTAGGTAGAGAAGTGCTTTGGCCGTTGTCATCTTGAACGTACCGGTGTTGTACAGCACGCGAGGTCACGACACAAGCCGGCGCGACACAAACACCAAACACGCGAGTGGTAGCCAACGGTTAACGAACCGATTTGAAAGTCCCGTGCGATTTTCCTGTAACTCGCACGCGTGTACTGCTGCGTTTTCACCACTGCGTTACCCACTGATTATGATCTCAAGGAGATGCTGAGAGCCGCCGATCTATCCGGCTCGAAGGACCAAAAAATGTTGGAGATCGGATACGAGGATCAGTGGGACTCAGTGGATTATAAATTGCAGCTAGTACACGTTGTTTCACACACACGTTTAATGAGCGTACTCAACAAAACACAACAATGAAATACATTGAATTATGTGCAAATCCGGTGCCACGAATGAATACTTCGACTTCAGTAGCGGTTACGCGAGAGCGGTGTAACGAAGGTAGATCCGCGGTGGCCGTTAACAGTGATCTGGTGATCTCGATCAGCAGGTGCGTAACTTAAAATCACGCGTTCGACGTATCGCGAAGTGGGGGGTCGAGCGGCTGACGTGACGTCATCCGCTCGACTACGCGATGTCGGTTGGAGCGGATCAGCCGGGTCTAAAAAAAACAAAGTTGACCTTCAAATGACCTTGAAAACGCCACCCAAATAAAAACTGATCTGGCCCCCTTTTTCCCCCTCGAAATCCTTGGACAGGTGTTTTACACTTTTTTAATATCTTTCATACTTTTCGAGATATTCGGCTGGAAAGTATTAGTAGGTATTTTTTAATACATCAATCGATGCAACTAGACATTCGTTATAAAAAAGTACTAACCTATGTACGTCGAAAAGTTAGTAGCTCACGAGATATTTCAATTTAAATAACTCTAAAACACCATTACTGTCGTACTAAGACGTTACACAAGTAAACCCTAACATCAATTTCAATTTCAACTCTTCAACTTCATTTTCAACTTCAATTTCAATATCAACTCTTCAACTTCATTTTCAACTGCAATTTCTATTCTTCCATTTCAACTTCAATTTCTATTCTTCCATTTCAACTTTAATTTCTACTCTTCCATTTCAACCTCAATTTTTCAATTTCATTTCGTTCATATCAACTTCAATTTCAATATCAACCCTTCAACTTCAATTTCAACTTCAATTTCAATATCAACCCTTCAACTTCAATTTCAACTCGTCAATTTCAACTCTTCAATTTCAACTCGTTAATTTCAACTCTTCAATTTCAATTTCAACATCAAATTGCCATTTCAACTTCAATTTCAATATCAACTCTTCAACTTTTCATTTTCAACTTCAATTTTTCCATTTCAACTTTAGTTTCAACTTCAATTTTAACTCTCCCATTTCAACTTCAAAATTTCAACTCTTCCATTTCAACTTCAATTTATACTCTTCCATTTCAACTTCAATTTTTCAATTTCAATTCGTTAATATCAAATCTTCAATTTAATTTTCAACGATTTCAATTTCAACTCTTCAATTTACACTAGCAAGTAAACGCTAACGTCTTAGTACGACAGTAATGGTGTTTTAGAGTTATTTAAATCGAAATATCTCCTGAACTACTAACTTTTCGACATACATGGGTTAGTACTTTTTTATAACGAATGTCCAGCTGTATCGATTGATGTATTAAAAATACCTCATTCCATTTAAAAAAATATCGATGACCTTGAAATCTTGTAAAAATATGACCTTGAAAATTTTTGCCCTTACACCGTTACATGTGGCCCTTCAAACCGTGTAACTTTATCCTAAGAAGTTTTTTTGTACAACGAAAAGTAACGGAGATATTTAGGTGTTCTGTTTCTTCGGACTCACCCTGTATACCATACAAAAAATACTAACAATAAGAGAAAATATGGGACGAAACGATGAGGACATCGCAAAGAACTTTAGCAATTTTGCCTGGTGAAATATGCTACTTTCTATACGCTCTAATTTAAATGATCATAGTAACTAAAATATTTATTCAATTTCATTAATTTCTTCATTTTCAAGGTCCATAGACGCTTACAAAGCAATATGTTAGGATTATAGGGTCGTGAACCTTTGATAGACTTTATTACACGTTCTTGATGGTACAAAATCACATGCTTCCGCATGTAGAGAACAGAACAGAATGTTCGAGCGAAGAGAAGTACGCGAACGGGATCACCGCAAACAAAAACCGATCTGTCCGATAGTTCACGCATTCCCACGGAGATGGCGCTAATACAAAAACAGATGTCGAGTATTAATTCTCAACACTCCCCTTTAATATCGACGTATAAGCGAACTTCATTTCCATTTAATGCATCTTAAATAATTCCTAATTTATTCACGCAAAAATTGTGTTTTTGTCGCGGTAGCGCTTTGGTGAGTACATCAGCCGCCATCTCATTGGTTGATAAATATTCCAATCTGATATCCTCCTCCTTAAGAGCGCTTCTAATAAAATGGTACCGCATATCAATATGCTTTGTGCGGTGGTGAAAAACAGGGTTCTGCGTAAGCATTCCTGCCCCTCGATTATCGTTGAAAAGAACTGTTTTCGCTATATCATGAAAACCTAATTCATGGAGAAAAGTTCTTAAATGGATGGCTTCCTTGACTGCTTCTGCTATTGCCATGTATTCCGCTTCCGTTGAAGATAGGGCAACGGTGCGTTGTTTTCGTGATTCCCAACTCACGGTGCCGCCACCCAGCAAAAATGAAAAACCAGTATACGATCTCCGGTCTATGCTACAGCTTCCCCAGTCAGCATCTACGTAGCACAACAAATTTTCATCCGTCTTTCTGTAAACAATACAATAATTAGAAGTCCCGCTGAGATATCTAAGCACACGCTTAGCAGCTCTCCAATGTGTGCTGTTATGACAATCGTTAAATTGGCTCAGCACGCTCATTGAATGAGCAATATCGGGTCTGGTGGAAGTAGCCAAATACATAAGAGCCCCGACCAACTCTCTATAAGGCTTCCTCTCTCCATCGTCTTCATTCTGCTCATTTTTGACGAGACGACTTCCTACATCCAGTGGCGTAGAGACAGGGTTACAATCATTCATTCCAAATTTGTGTAATATATCCTGAATGTACCCCTTCTGTGAAATTGACACTTTATCCTCCGTTTGGTCTATTTCGATTCCCAAACAGTATTTTGCGGGTCCAAGATCCTTTATCTTAAAATTCTTCTGAAGACCCTGAATTATGTCTTGTATCCAATCCTTATTATCTGATGCAATTATAATGTCATCTACATATACTAGTAATAACATAATGGTATTTCCGCGTCGAGCAAAATATATACATGAATCGGCATTTGTTGCCATTAAACCCAAATCAAGAAGTTTTTTATTTAGTGTTGCATTCCATTGGCGTCCTGCTTGGCGTAAACCATACAGAGCTTTACGAAGACGACATACCTCGCCCCCATGATGCATTTCCTTGAGCATTCTTTGGGCTTGTTTGACCGCCATACTCTTCTTATCCTCACGGCTGACGATCAATTTTAGCATTTCCTCTAAGAAATCAGGTTTTTCCATGAATACCTCTTCTTCCAAATGTCCATTCAAGTATGCGGTTTCAACATCCACTTGATGTAGTTTTAGGTTATATCTAGCTGCCAAACTTAAAATCATGCGTAACGAACTCATTCGCGCTACTGGTGAAAATGTCTCCTTGAAATCAATTCCAGGACGTTGTGAGAAACCCCTAGCAACCACTCGTGCCTTTCGTCGCACAATCGATCCATCAGGAGCACGCTTGTTTGTTAAAACTGTACGACAAGTTACAACATTTTTACTCACGGGTCTACGAACGATGTCCCATGTGCCATTGTCCACAAGGCTTTTAACTTCTGAGTAAATCGCCTCCTTCCACTCATGGGCATTTTGACTCGCCATTGCCTCGTGTATGGTGACCTCGGAAAAGCAAACGGTCTCGTCACCAGAAACCGCATCAACGAATGCATCATCATCGCTCTCCGTTGTCGTAGCACCATTTTCACAATGCTCGTCATTCACAGTTTCCTCTAAGCATCCTTCAGTAGCATTTTCTTCAGTCTGTTGGCTAACTTCATTTTAGACTGTAATGGATTGATATATTTTCTTTGGTCTCCCTCTATTTCCTGTATGCACCTTACGAGGCCTACCACGTGTTCGTTTTATTGTAATGGGTTGACGAGGATCTGGCAGTATATCTTGATTTTGCTCAGCTTCTGAAAAAATAACATCAGTACCACAATTTTGATTGTCATTTCTTAACACGCCTCCTTAAATTTAACTCTCATCTTACACTCCCATTTGTTTACATAGTTTTAGCTTAATTGTGTATGTTTTATTTTCTCATCAATACTAACATATCTTCAAACTTTCTCTAAAAGTTTCAAATTTAATTCTTCCTAAAGACTTAGTTAATATATCAGCCGGATTTTCCTCAGAGTCTATTTTTATTACATCAATAATTCGATTCATGTAATTTTCATTAACAAAGTGGTAATGCGTCTCAATGTACTTTGAGTTTTTTGTAAGATTCCCAAACTTACTTATACATATTGATCCTGCGTTATCCTCATAAATACGTATTGGATTTTTAATTTCAATACCAAAATCCTTTAATAAGTCTCTCATTAATTTTACTTCGCTTACGCACACGGATAAGGCTACATACTCGGCCGCAGTCGACGATTTTGTTACAATGTCTTGCTTCTTAGATTTCCAAAATACAGTATTACCATACATTCTGATTACATAGCCGGTTGTCGATTTCCTATCCACAACATCTCCTGCCCAATCAGCATCAACGCAACAGTCTAGTATATCCGCATTTATGTTTCTTTCAAACTTCAATTTTAAATTTTGAGTATAATACAAGTATTTTAAGATTCTTAGAGCATACTTGTAATGACTTTGGTCATAACAATTTTGAAATCTACTTAAGTAGTTTACACAATAACATATGTCTGGTCTAGTTCCAGAGCCTATGTACAACAATGCTCCAATTAGATTTCTATATTTTATATCATTAGATGCTGATAGAGCAGGTTCACATCTTAAACTTTGCTCCATTGGAGTAGCGTATAATTTTGCATTTTCAATTCCATATTTTCTCGCGAGTGATTCAATATAATTTCTTTGATCTAGTGTCATATTTTTCCGCTCACAGTCATACTCAATATTTATACCTAAATAAGTTTTTATTTGGCCCATATCTTTCATTCGAAATCTTACTGCTAGTAATCTTTTAATATATTCTAGTTTTTGTTTATTTTTGCTGCAAATCAACAAATCATCTACAAACATTATCAAGTAAATCTTATCATCTTTGTTATTCATGAAATATAAACAATAATCAATTTTGCTACGATTGAATCCTAATGTTCTCAGATATTCATCTAAACATTCGTACCACACTCGTGGGCTCTCTCGCAATCCATACAAAGCCTTGTTTAGTTTGCATACTTTCCCTGTATTATCATCGTAACCTTGAGGCTGTTTCACATACACCTCTGATTTTATTTTTCCATTTAAAAATGCAGACTCTACGTCCATTTGATTTACCTCTAAACCGTTTTGCACACAATAATTTAACATAATTTTTAATGTTTGCGTTCTCGCTACTGGCGAATATATATCTTTCAGCACTTCTCTTTGTTGAAACCCTCTTACAACAATCCTAGCTTTGAATTTGTTATCCGCCTTTTTTGTATATATCCACTTTAAGTATAATACCTTCTTATCTTTTGGTCTGTTAACTAATCTCCATGTATTATTTTTATTTAAACATTCAATTTCTCTATTCATCGCTTCTATCCAATGTTCACTATCGCTACTACTTATTGCTTCATTATAATTTTCTGGTGTGTCTACACTAACATAGTTCACATAAATACAATTAGCATTCATCTGCGGGTTATATCTATCTGGCGGTTTTCTGTCTCTATTAGACCTTCTCGGTTCAGGAGTTACTTTTGGATCCTTAGGAGTTACGCTATCATTATCAGAGTCACAGTCTTTATTATCATTTTCAACGCCATTTTCATTTTGACTGTTTTCTAATGAATCATTTTCATCATTACCATTGAATCCTATTAACTTTACATTCTCTTCAACAATATCTACATGGCGAGCTACAATTACTCTATTATTTATCAACACTCTGTAGCCTACATTTTCATATCCTACTAAAATCCCCACGTCAGCTTTTCTATCCCATTTACTCCTTCTATTAACCTCTGGTACTCTTACAAATACTCTACTTCCATATAGTTTCAAATTACTAATATTAGGTTTTTCTCCCATCATAATCTCGTATGGAGTTTTTTTCACAATAGTATTCGCCAAGGTTCTGTTTTTCAAATAAACAGCGGTTTTGACTACCTCTGGCCAAAATCTGTTGTGTAACTTTGCATCAGCCAATAGACATCGCGCAGTATCCATTACTGACCTATTGTATCTCTCCGCAGTTCCGTTCAATTCGTGAACGTACGGAGGACACGGTTCAATGTAGATTCCCTTCTCCTTAGCAAAATTGTATATTTCTTTATTTAAGAATTCTCTACCGTTATCGCATCTTAACTTTTTTGTTCTTTTTCCTGTTAAATTTTCAAGTTGATTAATGTATGTTACGAGACAGTCATAAACTTCATTTTTTCCTTTAATCGTATAAACTTTTCCAACTTTACTATAATCGTCTATCAAAATCAAAAAATATTTTTCACCCATAAAACCTACTGTACTGTGTGGTCCATTTAGATCTGCGTGTATAATTTCAGCTACATCTTTTGCTCTAGTTCTATTATTTTCAAAACTTACATTATGCATTTTATTTTGTACACAGGTACCACATTTTAAGTAATCGCCTTCTAGTTTTTCTGGCAAACCATGGACTAAATTATTCTCGGTCAGAATGTTTAAATACTTGAAATTTACGTGACCTAAAACTCTATGATATTTTTCTTTCAATATCATATTTATATTCTCTGTTACATATGTTTGTTTTTTATCAACAAAACTACTTATTCTGTATAAATTATTCACTTTATTTGCAACTGCCACTAAATTATTTTCTTTAGAATAAATCTTCGAGGTATTTCCAATTGATACTATTTTATTCTTTTCGGCAATTTTTCCAAAACTCATTAAATTTCCACTCATTTCTTTTACATAGAACACGTCTTGAAGTTTTACTTCTACCTCGTTGTTATTTGTTATAAATTTTGTTATTAAGTCACCTACTCTAGTTGCCTTTAACGTTCTACCGTCCCCTATTTTAACATTAATGGGATTTTCTAGCCTATTAGATTTAACAAAGTATCTATCATCATTTATTATATGATCTGTCCAACCACTGTCGAGTACCCATTCTAACCTATTTTCACAATTATTTACTTCAATATTGCAACCTACCCTACCGACCACCTCTGTTGCGAACGTAAGCCTCTCTTGATCCGCATTCTGGCGGTGTTGTTGTTGATGTTGTTGCCAATTGCCACCTCGTCCTTGGTGGTATATGCCTCTGCCTCGGTTGTAGTTGCCACTGCCTCTGCTGTAGTAACCAGTGTTACCGACATCTCGATGCTGTTGAGGTTGAGGCTGTTAGCGCGCGCCTCCTCGCGCGTACTGCTGTCCTCTTCCTCTTGCGCTTCTCCACGATGTTCCTGCGCTGCTTTGGCTCGTACACTCGAATTGAACATGTCCGGACTTTCCACACTTATAACACGTTCTTTCCCTTTTCTTCTCAGTTTTGAATACATTTGAATATCCGGTTTTGTTCTTTGTATTGTCATTTTCATCCTTTTCCTTGTCTTCATACATTTTGATTTTATTAATCACAAACTCAACTGTTTGGTCTTCTTCTTTTAAGACATCGATCAAATCTCCAATATGACTTAGCGAGGTTGGTAGCGTTCTTAGTAAATAGTTCAGCTTTTCCTTTTCACTCACTTTAGCTCCGGCATTTTTCAATTCAATTATTAGTTTTTCAAAATCACCGTAAAATTGACTAGATTCAGTGTAATCTTTCAATTTTATTTTTTCCAACTTGTTTCTCACACATATCTGCAGTGCAGTTGACTCGCGTAAATACATCTTATCTAATTTCTTAATTATACCATAACTTGTATCTTCTTCATCGATGAGTTCCATTTGTCTGTTCGATAAAGCGCTGTACATGTAGTTCATCGCTTTCAAGTCAGCTTCATTCCACGTGGCTTCATTTTCAGTTCCAGCTCTCTCTCGCTGAATAACTTTCTCACATTTCTTCATTTTTAGAAATATCGTTATTCTTTTCTTCCATGTACTATAGTCGTTACCATCGAATACAGGTAGCATCATTTTGAATTCGTCAGCCATATTTGTTTTAGAACTTTCACTTTTGTAGTTTTCAAATATCACCTTTTTTATAATTATTACGTTTGTCGCAATTTGCAGAAATCTTCTCCTTAGTTCTTCAACATTTATTTCAACTTTACTCTTCGATTCACTTTTCGAACCGCCACGTGTTTTCATAACCTCTTAGTCACACTTCTCGAACTTTCTTCCATAGAACGGATTTTGTACGTTAACCACGCTCTGCTACCATGTTGAGAATCAGAGGTTAGATCGTAGAAATCCGTAATACACTGACTTTTACAAATATTTTAATCACAAACTTCCTCTTCCTTACATTTCATCAGATCTTACACACGCAGTTGCTTCGCTTGCTACCTGAGAGCTACTACGCATGCGTTGCGTCTTCTCTTCCTTCTACACTCCTTCCAGCGACACTCAACTCTCTCTCTGTGATATACATACATACATACACATGCCAGTACCGTTAAATTTAGTCATTTCTTAACAGCTATATTTATCGAGGAATCGGACATCCCTAGCAATGGTAACTCTTCTGTCTTGTGGTATCCAGACTCTATAGCCTTTCGTTTCGTCGGAATAACCCACCAGCATGCCTTCCTTTCCTCTTGGTGCAAATTTATCCTTATTTGGCGACTTATCCAGAATATACGCCTTAATGCCGAAAGAATGTAGATATTTTAACTTGACATTCCTCCCGGTCCATAACTCGTATGGTATTTTTCCATTTAAAGACTTCGTAGGACATCGGTTCCTGATGTGATTTGCCATTGCGACGGCTTCTGCCCAAAAAGATGATGGCGCTCTTGATTCCATGATCATGCACCTAGCCATCTCAACCAGTGTCCGATTTTTCCTCTCCGCGATGCCATTCTGCTGCGGAGTGTAGGGTACTGTCAGTCTCCTTTTAATGCCCTCCATACGCAGGAAATTATCAAACTCATGATTGCAAAATTCTGTCCCATTGTCTGACTGGAGATTTTTGATATGCTTCCCAGTCTGCTTTTCGGCCATATTTTTATATTCTTTAAATGCTTTTAGGGCATCCTTCTTACTTGTCAGGAATCTTACTTCACACCACCTAGTAAACTCATCGGTAAAGGTAATGAAGTATTTTGCCTTACCTTGAGATTCCGTACGCATAGGCCCACAGATATCCATATGTACAATCTCCAAAACCTGAACAGCTGATTCTTTCCGCTCACAAAATGGTAAAGCGGTTAGCTTCCCTCGGAGACAAATTTCACATTTACTTGGCATCGGCTTTCCTTCAAACTGGGTTATAGCACCTCTTTTGCTTAACTCGATGACATCTCTGTGATTTAAGTGACCTAATCTTCTGTGCCACAACTCTAAGGCTGGATACTGTTCATGAACCACACTATTAGCGTGTTCTGTTCCTTGTCTAATATAAAAGAGATCACCCTGACGATCTGCAACAAGTCTTGTTTTCCCTTCCTGGTCTTTTATCAGAGCAATGTTTTTCTTAAACACAACCTCATGACCCCTGTCAGTTATTTTTGCCACTGACATTAAGTTTGTATGCAATTCGGGTACATGCAGTACATCCTTTAGCTTCGTTGGATGTCTATCGTTTGACACTGATGCTATAAATTCAACTACGCCAGCCTGGGAAACACTTACAGAGGTATCGTTTGCTAAATTTACATTTTTAGGTTCTGTACTGTTTATGTGTGTGAACTTTGTCCTGTCCTTGCATAAGTGTGTGGTGCACCCACTATCAAGACACCATTTACTGCTTGATACTTTATCGCTTGCTTGCAGCGCAAGGAAATTTTCAGAAAATACACTTGCAAGGAAGTGTTAGCCTGACTATCTGAGTGTTTCTTATCGTTACCTCTATGCCAACATTGAGAACTTTTGTGCCCCAATTTATTACAAATATGACATCGCACTTGGAATCTGTCATTTGATAACTGTTTCCCCTCGCTCTTCGATTCAGTCCACTTCTTGACGAAAGGTTTCTTCTTTTGCTTTGCCATGAAAGCCCCTGTGGTACTTTCTCCGTTACCTTTTTGTGATCTGGCCTCGTACTCCTCTAATATTTTTATTTTTAATTGATCTGGATCAGGCAGCTCATCTCTACTCTCTATGGCACATCGGAAGTTTTCAAACGTACTAGGCAAACTATATAATAATAAGGTAGCAAGCATATCTTTGTGTATAGTTACATCCATGGATTTGAGTTTATCTACTGCATCAAAAAATTTCATGATATGGTCTCGTACATTACCGCTTTCACTTAACTTCTGCAATGTGAGTTGCTTCAGCAGTGTGGTCTTCCGGGCCGGTCCCTTTGATGCATAAACGGCCTCTAACTTTTCCCATAAATCATGTGAAGTCTCACATCCTCGTGCATTGTGCAGTTCCAATGGGCTTATCGATAAAATCAAATCAGATTTTGCTTTTTGATCTGCCCGTGTCCACGCTGCTTGATCCGCTGCGGCTTCCGGTTTAGGCAAAGTTCCATTTACATACATCCATCCATCGTTTTTTATCAGGAGTGCCTCAATTTGCATGCGCCACGTGTCGTAATTATCTTTTGATAATAATTCAATTCTGGTCGAGTTGACTAATCCCGCCATTTTTCGTCCTTATACACGCCACGTGGTGATCTAACCTCAAACTCACTCGTACAGCTCCCAAAAAAAAAATGGATTTCGATTAACCGATTTTAATTATTTACGTAATTTTTGTCTATCCGACACGTTATCTGGGCCCATAACCTGTTAGGATTATAGGGTCGTGAACCTTTGATAGACTTTATTACACGTTCTCGATGGTACAAAATCACATGCTTCCGCATGTAGAGAACAGAACAGAATGTTCGAGCGAAGAGAAGTACGCGAACGGGATCACCGCAAACAAAAACCGATCTGTCCGATAGTTCACGCATTCCCACGGAGATGGCGCGAATACAAAAACAGATGTCGAGTATTAATTCTCAACACAATACAAATTCATTAGTTTATACATATTTCGAAAAGTCGACTTTTTGGTCAAATGTCCCTAAATTCTTCGATCCGGACCATTGTGCGGCGGGCCGGATTTGGCCCGCGGGGCATAGTTGCCGGTCCCTGATTGAAGAGATCGTGTCGGAGAATAGAACGTAACGCCTTCATTGTTTCTGCCCGAATTTTCCACAGAGATGGGCGAACGATACGGTCTCTTATTCGAACAAACGATCGTTACAAAACATAGAAAAACAATGCTGGAAAACGTGTTCGCTTTCATTCAGACGGGACTCGGGACAGATTCTCACAAAATGCGTTAGTTTCGTCTGTAAGGCAACAATTCCTGCTTGATAATCCGTGAATATTCTGCCTGCCTATGTAAATTTCAATTCTTCTTACATAGTAGCAGAGGTGGGCATTATATATTTGGCGAAAAAAATATTTGAAATACTATTTAATATTTTTTAGATTTTATTTTGCTTAAAGATAATAGTATTTTATTTGAACAATCTGAACCTCGAAATAAAATATTTCTATTTTAATAATCTGAAACACAAAATAGAATATTTTATTTTTTGCATCGTTATACCTAATACTTTCAGAAATCGCATTGCTTATTTAATATTTCTTATTTTAGCAATAATTTTGAAGAATAAATAGTTTCTGAATATAAGAAACTATATCATTTGCCACATTTTCGTTTTATTTTTTTGTTTGATTGCTGCTATTACTGCGTACTGCGTATATCCACTTCAGTTCACAGCATGTGCCTACTGAGGTTTGTTAATAAACATACAGTGTATCTTATCACCAGGAAACTATTTATACTCAGAAATCTATCGAATGCGAACCATTATTTTGAACAATAATATTTAAAATTGAAATTGAAAATAAAGACATGTTACGGATAGAGAATATATTCCGTTCGTTTTCTCACAGGAATCTTTTCCAGATCGTCTCTGGCGGGAAGTGTCCTGGATAACCTTTCGAACCCTTTCATTTAGGACCGAGCTCTGGCTCCGATTTCATTAGAAGTGACAAAAATAAGAGTCTGGCCCTAATCTCTAAGCGCGATTAGATAATGAACAAAGTATTCCATTCATTGTAGGGGTATATGTATAAACCCTTAGATTCTCACTCTCGCGGGTTAGTACTGCAGTAGACACGTATCGCGTCACGTCGTGCTGCATTTCGGAAAGTTAACTTCTAACGAGATCGGGCTAAAGTACCTTTCGGGTCAAAGTCTAACATTATAGATTCCGTTTGATCGGTTTATAGTCTATTAGTCAGTGTTGAAGTTGTTTCCGAGTCCCCCGCATTGCCAGTGCGTGAAAACCGAGCACCGTAGTGTTTAGGTAAATTCTTTCTTTCACATTTTATATCTTTTACTCTCATTTCCAATCGCGACACATACACACTTGTATTACAGAATTTTATAAGTAGAATATATTTGTGTTATTGGTAATTAGAGCAAATTCATTGAACCTATAATTATCGTCCAAAATCCTTATACATATAGTAATTGAACGTTCCCACACGATACAACCTTACCGCTCGGGTTGTATCAATTAGATTATATTAGTTACGAGGCCTATTAACTATCCTAGCGACTCCCTGATTTCGCATCAGGTTCGTCTGTGCTTTTATCCAACCTCCCAGCGGCTCCCCAATCTCGCATTGGGTTCGTCCGCACTGTTCTACAACCTCCTAGCAGCTCCCCGGTTTCGCATCGGGTTCGTCTGCGCATCATTTCCTAGTGACTCCCCAATTTCGCATTGGGTTCGTTCACGAAGTTTCACCTTCCCAGCAGCTCCCTGATTTCGCATCAGGTTCGTCTGCGTCTGATTCCATTCCTAGAGGCTCCCCAGTTTCTCATTGGGTTCGTCCTCACTGTCTACATTCCTAGCGGCTCCCCAGTTTCTCATTGGGTTCGTCCGCGTACCTTAACTAACAAATTGATACCATATTCCTGGGTTTATAACCCTTCGCCGGCCACTCGTGCTACTCGCGGCCCTGGCTCGTAACAGACAAAGTCCAAATATTTTCAATATTCTTAAAATAAAATACTATTTTCAAATACTATTTTCAAAAATTATTGCTACAAATAAAATATTTTATTTTCATAAATTACTGCATCAAATAAAATATTTTATTTTCAAAGTGTTGAATTTATAGCGGTGCACCTGCGTTCGACTATTTAAATAAATGTACAGTAGAGTTTCTGTAATACTTATTTATTAATAATATAGTTATTAACATAAACTGCTAAATATAACACGAGGACAAAATGCTACTTTTCAGATCACGCAGTACAATCAAAACCGTTACAAGCGCGTCTTTCGTTAGACTAGATCGAACGCGCACGCGCATCAAGCATCATACCACGCACGACCAAACGGCTCAGAGCTGCCAACCTGAGCCAAGATGATGATTATTTTTCACACAAAGTTGTACAGACACTGTAAAAAAATAAATGGGATTATATATACATTATATATATATATATATATATATATATATATATATTTAAATTTACTATTTACTATTTCAAATACTATTTTCCCCAGCTCTGCATAGTAGGTAGGCAATCTCCGTGCCAAAGAAAAATTCTTCCCATCAATTGCGACAAAGCAATCGAACAAATTAAAGGTCCTTTCTTTATTTATAAGCTTATTCAGTTGTAAACAATATGTCAACATTCTTGAATTTCTTAAATCGTTTTACTGTTTGAAATTGGACCTATCTGTTTTTATCATAAATTCTAAACTGTACAATGATTGGCACCCTAAACTAAAATCGTGGCATAAATCTTTTTATCTCTTTTTGAAATGTATACACGATTTTAACTTTCTATTATTAGAAACTAATAGAGATTTTTCAGCGAAATCAAACAGTTTTACGAGTCATAAATCTTTCATTATAAAATATATTCAGTGAATAACAATCGTAAGACAAATGCTACAGTCATTGGCACGTTTGCTAACAGTCATATGTAGAACTTTGTTGTGAAAACTTACAACGTTGCTTTGAAATATGAATAAGAAGCAATAAAAAATGATTTTCTATACCAGGAATTCTTAATATTTGCCGTTTAAATCAAAAGTGCCAATAACTACTGCAGTGCCAGCAATAGTACAGTTTGTCCTTTTTATTCGAGTGAGTTCAATTCATGCACCACATTATGTTGGCAATCCTGTACTTTTATGTACAGGGTGTATAAAAAGTAATGGTCATCCGTCCTAGGAGTGAATCTACACCTCTACATCAGTGGACATTTGTAAGAGAAACTTGCCGCAAAATTGTTTATAACAAAGAAAATTGTTGTTAAAGTTTTTTTTTACAGCAACGCCTTCTACTCATCGAAAAGAGAAAATGTTTGAAAGGAACCATATGTTGCAAACAAATAGTTATTGATATATTAGCTGTTAAAGTTTTTGCAAAATTTGATTGTGTGCCTCGAGCTTGGTACGGGTCTAGCGACGAATGTCCCTTTTTTACCACGTTTTTATTAGCTCGCTTTCTTGTTTGTGTGTTTGTCTGTTTGTTCGGTAGCAAATTTTGCAATTGATTTTGAACTAACTTCCTGATGAGCTAGAGGCTTGAAATTTTAAACATAGCTCAGAACTGGATGACAATGCATTATTAAAAAAAAAAAATTTTTTAAAGTCTATCCGTTTTTTCGTTTGGCTCGAGGCACGCACACATGATCGTTCTGTCTCATCGACACGGTCGTGTGGACTGTGTAGTAGGCTTTTGTCTATGTATATACGTATAATTCCACACAGTCAAATTTTGCAAAAACTTTAACAGCTAATATATCAATAACTATTTGTTTGCGACATATATATATGGTTCCTTTCAAACATTTTCTCTTTTCGATGAGTAGAAGACGTTGATGTAAAAAAAAAAGTTTCTCTTACAAATGTCCACCGATCTAGAGGTGTAGATTCACCCCTAGGACGGATGACCATTAGTTTCTATACACCTTGTATACTCTTCAAAAGAATTAAGGGATCACTTGTGCGAACCCGAAAAATTGCTCCCAATTTACGTGATCATAATTCCGTCAAAAATTGCCGTACCGATATCGGTAAACAATGGTTTGAAAGCGTGAAACCTCTAGTTTCAGATGCTCTGTTTCAAATTGTTGCTATGTTGGTTTCTTACAAAGTTATAGCGGGATGAAGACAACATTGACGGTGAACAAAAATTTTGTATAAATTTGGAACATCACACGGGGAGCAAGAAATTTTTTTGATAAATCGAGTTGATATAATTGGGAACGGCTATCTTTCCTGCGTAAATTGTGTGGTTGTCGAATATTGTGCGATTTTTTTTATTCGAGTTATTCAACATTGAGGTAAATATGGGCTTTTTAACTTTAACTGGCTCCAGAAAGCGAAAAAATTATCGTAGAAACTTGTGCAAAAAGCAATGAAAAGAGCGTTTCTTTCTTTTCAAGGCATTCCTTTTGTTTTTTGAATTTTATTATCATTTCGATAGACCAGGTGTGTTTCTCAAAATATGCTTAAAAAATTCAAAATTTCCATTTTTCCTTTAACTGGCTATACCTCGGCGAGAAATGATCGTAACACCATGATCCGAACGTTTGAAATTTTGAAAATCTGAAATTTCGAGACCATATTTGAAAGCAGTGTGAAAAAATCTACGGGAAATGATATATAGCATGTTAAAAAAAATTTATCCGCGCATGGTACTGGAGAAACCACATTTTCTTGAAATTCTACATGTTTAACGAATTTTCTCAAAGTTAAAAAACGTTCGTACCACAATCTCCCTATTTTACCCATATTCTGCAAAGTTTCAGCTTTAATTTAAAAAAAATTTCATAGCTCTACCTCATTTCTATCGAAAGTTCTTTGATTTTGACACAGATTTCGTCGGTTTGGCCCACTGTTTGTCGCGTCGGCGCACAGTGGAAAATTTGGACCAGACTCGATTCAAAATCAAAGAACTTTCGATAGAAATGAGGTAGAGCGATGAAATTTTTTAAAAATTAAAGCTGAAACTTTGCAGAACACGGGAAAATAGGGAGATTATGGTACGAATGTTTTTTAACCTTGAGAAAATTCGTTAAACATGTAGAACTTCAAGCAATCGATTTTGCAATATCCTGAGGTCGTAGAAAAATTTTGAGACCAGATTTGAAATCAGCGTGAAAAAATCTACGGGAAATGATATATAGCAAAAATTTTTTAAAAATTTTCCGCGCGTGGTATTGGAAAAGCCACAATTTTCTCGAAATTGTGCAATATAACGAATTTTCTCAACGTTAAAAAACGTTCTTACCATAATCTCCCTATTTTTCCCATATTCTGTAATGTTTCAGCTTTAATTTTTAAAAAATTTCATCGCTCTACCTCATTTCTATCGAAAGTTCTTTGATTTTGTCTCCGATTTGGACGAAAGGTCCCACTGTGCGGCGCGGCGCGGTAGCGTATTCATTGTCAGAGATGTCAGGCAGCCGCTGTACGTGACGCGCTAATTTCTGCGAAGCACTAACTTCAAACACAGCTACCATAGGTAAAAAATTGTTGCAGCGAGTTCATGGGGTACTCAATTGAATCGGCAGAATCTCTGCTTCAATCTGACGTTCGGATCATGGTATTACGATCATTTCTCTCCGAGATATAGCGAGTTAAAGGAAAAATGGGAATTGTGCATTTTTTAAGCATATTATCAGAAACACCTGATATATCGAAATTTTAATGAAATTGAAAAAACAAAAGGAGTGCCGTGAAGAGAAAGAAACGCTCTTTCTATTGCTTTTTTGCACAAGATTCTACGATAATTTTTTCGCTTTCTGGAGCCAGTTAACCTTAAAAAGCCAACATTTACTTCAATGTTGAATAACTCGAATAAAAAAAATCGCACTATTGTGCGATTCAACAACCACACAATTGTTACAAAATACACTGGACAGATAGCCCTTCCAAATGATATTAACGCGATTTATAAAAAAAATTTCTTGCTCCCCGTGCTATGTTCCAAAGTTGCACAAAATTTTTGTTAACCGTCAATGTTGTCTTCATCTCGCTATAACTTTGTAAAAAACCAACATAGCAACAATTTGAAACAGAGCATCTGAAACTAGAGGTTTCAAGCTTTCAAACCATTGTTTACCGATATCGGTACGGCAATTTTTGACGGAGTTATGATCACGTAAAGTGGGAGCAATTTTTCGGGTTCGCAGTAGTGATCCCTTAATTTTTTTGAGGAGTGTACATATGTGTGAATCGCGTTTGTTCTTGCAGCGTAAGATGGGATACCGCAAACCTGCAATCCGCGTCATCTTTTGGACCCGCATTTCTTAAATAGGTGATGCGATATCCCGCAAATGTTGCGGGACTATGGGTGTAATTAAAATTGCGGGAATGACGACGCGCAAGATGAGGTATTTCGATGTTGCATTCATACTAACTATTCGACATACAAATGTAGAGGCTGAGATACAACAATTAATAGTCTTCGCTTTTTACGATCTTATTTCCGAAGTTCGACAAATAAAAATTTTGATTTCTAATTTGGACATTTTTCTGATTTTAATGTCATTAAAGTTACATTTACAGATAGCTCATTTATACAGGGTGAGTGACCTAACTCTTCGGCACAATTAGTGAACTTTGAGCGCGGATATCTCGGAAACTATGCGAGATAGCGAAAAACTGAATTGAATCAATCTTATGGCACATCTTGTCAGCTCTAATTTTGTATAGAATGGTCTCATCGCTAGGACACATAGTTTCCGAGATATAAGCGGAAAACCGAAAAAGGGGTCCTTCTACGTGCCCTCCAGCACCCTGCTTACCTCCTAGGAGTGGGGACTTTTAGTATGTTTACCTCCTAACTAGTCCAAACAAAGTCCCAAAGTTAAAAATTGTGTTCCTTCCATTTCCTTCTACAACTTTTCGTTGACTAGACTAACACGCGAGTACGAGAGAAATTGCCGGCGAGAAGCAAGCATGAGAAAAATTTCATCCGTTTCACATATCGCTACATCAGGAATTCATAAGATTTTCTCTGTCCGTGACCTTGCATGACCTTGAGTAAACATAGTCACTGAAGGTACAATGAAGGTGACCTTGATATCTCTAAAAAAAATTACATAAAAACAAAAATATTTTTGGTGTCGTATCAGCCCCATTTTACCATTCAATTTTGTCCTCAAGACATTTAATGTATTTTTGAAAACAACAAAGATATTTGAGGTGATAACGTTAGGTGACTCACCCTGTTCGTTCTAAACAATTCGTACCTTTACTTAAATTCCTTAACTTCACTAATAACTAAAAAAACGAAACCAACTACATTTAGGTAAAGAAAAAAATTCTTTCGATTCACGATTATTGAATTGATTATTTTATTTAAATACCTACTTTTCATAATTGTTAAATATAATTAATTATTATATATAATTATTATATTATATATTTTAAATTGTTACACATATATCGATTGTATACACAGGATGCCCCCCGTAACATTTTCACAATTTTTCAAGCACTTGTGATAATCTAACAAAATAATATTTTCAACAAAAGTTGATCAGTTTTCGAGTATTTTTTTGTCTGCTTACAGGGTGAGTCCGAAGAAACAGAACACCTAAATATCTCCGTTACTTTTCCTTGTACAAAAAAACTTCTTAAGACAAAGTTACACTGTTTGAAGGACCACATGTAACGGTGTAAGGGAAAAAATTTTCAAGGTCATTTTTATACACGATTTCAAGGTCATCGATATTTTTTTAAATGGAATGAGGTATTTTTGAATACATTAATCGATGCAGCTGGACATTCGTTATAAAAAAGTACTAACCTATGTATGCCGAAAAGTTAATAGTTCAGGAAATATTTCGATTTAAATAACTCTAAAACACCAATACTGTCGTACTAAAACGTTGCACAAGTAAGTAAATGCTAACCTTATTGTTAGTACGACAATATTGGTGTTTTCGAGTTATTTAAATCGGAATATCTCCTGAACTACTAACTTTTCGACATACATAGGTTAGTACATTTTTATAACGAATGTCCAACTGCATCGATCTGTGGTATAAAAAATACCTCGTTCGATTAAAAAAAATATCGATGACCTTGAAATCTTGTAAAAATATGACCTTGAAAATTTTTGCCCTTACACCGTTACATGTGGCCCTTCAAACCGTGTAACTTTGTCCGAAGAAGTTTTTTTGTACAACGAAAAGTAACGGAGATATTTAGGTGTTCTGTTTCTTCGGACCCACTCTGTATGTGAAAGGTTGGCCACCCCTGCTCTAGCACGAACTAAATCATTTAAAAGTCTTAAAAGTCGATAAAAAAGTATTGTCGAAGAAAGAATGATGTTTGATTGATATTTTCTTTCTGTTTGAAGGAGGAGCTGACTCCTGGGACAAGTTTTCACGGTTAATACCGACGAATTCTGTGTACGAGCAACAGGAGAAAAATGCTTCGCCAACCGGTAAGCCGACGGAAACGTTTTCACGATCCTTGGACGAAAACAACGTCATGGAAACGTCGAAGACAAACGAGAAAAACAATGCTCGCGAACAGATAGAGGAAGAAGAAGTTTACGCGGACGAATATGAGACTGAATATGATTCGAAATCGGAATTCGAACAATCGAAACAATCTAAATCACTCGACGATACAGAGACGCGTGAACAGTCATTCGCTGATTTATCTTCGAAAATGAAGGACTCCTCCAGAGATGAAGATTACGTTGAAGACCCATCGACGGGCCAATACGACACATATTATTACTATGACGATTATGAGCATAACAATAGATCACGATACGAAGCTGTAGGTGAGTTTTATGAAGCCAGCTACTTATAGTTAGTAGATTTTCAACTCCTATTATAAGTAATTAATAATGTTGGTAAAAAACATTTATCAATAGAATAGAACTTTCATTTAGGCTTGTCTACAAATGTCACAATTAACCCCTTGCCCTACGATTTATTTTACGGTTTCATAATTTCCTAAAAGGGAGAACATTTATATTTATTGTATGCCTAAACGTTCTCCAATAGCTGTACATTAACAAAACCAAAATAGAATTTTATTTCGGTTTAAAGAAAATTATTAACATATATTTTTATCAGAATGTGTTAAGAATCGTAATCGCGAGGCATTTAAGACAGACAGTGCCAACTAGCAGCTCCGGAGCTATCACCTTCCCCGCTTAGGTTCTTCCCCCACTCTTAGACTTCATCGTTATACAGGGTGGGGCAACAACTATGTCCACCTTGAATACCTCCGTTATTTGCGATTGTATGGAAAAATGTTATCAACAAAAATAGTACAGTACAGGGGGGGGGGCATGTTGTGACAAAAACAGTTTTTGCGTAGTGGAGGCATAGAGGAGATTCCAAGATCACCTTGATTTTTTTAATGGAATGTCCTATTTTTTATACCATAGATCGATAGAGTATCAAATTCTGAGTATAAAAGTGTAGACCTTCATATGTCCTAAACCTAATAGTTAACGAGATATTATTCAAATTAGAAAGAAAATTGTTTCGATCTATTTAAATAAATCAAGGTGACCTTGGAATCTCCTCTATGTCTCCACCCACGCAAAAAAAGTTTTTGTCACATGTCCCCCCCTGTACGGTGCAATTTTTCTTGATAACATTTTTCCATATTATGCAGCACTGTCGCGCCGCCACATTGCTTCTCGCGACTCCGCTGCATGCAGCCGAATAATGAAAAAATTACGTCTCGAAAATGCAAAAGTAGGCCACCTTCGGACACTTCCGTGCGTGATGTTATAAACATGAAAATTAAAAAATTAATAAAAGAAAAGAACCTATTGACGAGAAAAATTCATTTTCCAGTCAACGCCGACAACCTCGATTATCTGGACGTCGAGGAGGAAAAAGAAAAAGAGGTAGAAGGAGAAGAGAAGAGGATAGAAAACTCGATGAGGAACACAGCAAAGCATAGTCCACCGGAAAGAGACGAAGAGGAAGAGGAAGAAGAAGAGGAAGGGGAAGAGGAAGGAGAGAGAAATGCATTTGATTCGTCGAGCGCAAACGATACTTCCTCGGACCTGCTTGAGGAAACGGACCTGGAGTCATTGGTCCCTCTAACAGACGCGAAAGACGGTTCGTCGATGGAAGGTAGCCACAAACACTTCTCGTTCCTGGGACCGCCAGACGCAGAAACAAATTCGTCGGCAGACAGGTCGATTCTGATTGGCGAGGCGGTAGTGTCGGTGGTGACGACGAAAAGTGTGGTGAACGGGACAATATCCGTCCCAACGACATCTGCGCCGACCACCGTGGAGCAGGTGGCTGCGCCGCCATCGCCGTCGACGACGTTGATGACGGAGCGACCGGGAGTGACTGTCACCACAGAGGACACGTCCAGGATCCTGGCATCCGTGCAAACGAGCCGCAGCATTTCCGGTGCGCGGTTCTTACCGTACCCCGTGATAGATCGCGTCGAACCCATCGTACACAATGGCGAGAAAAAGACCTCGCCGCCCTCGGAATCTACGGAGAGCATCATCGACAAGCTGGACAGGGTACAATCCGAGTTGTCCAGCGGCATCCTCGTGGACGGCTTTAGAACAGCTGGCAACTCTCTGCAACTGGACGTCCTCGCCGAAGGGGGCAAGAATAATAGACGAAGATTCACTACCACCACGAAGACTCCGGTTATTAGTAAATTTGTCCCAAGACGTTATAACGATAAGCGAACCGATTATGGGAACGTCACGCCGAAACCGCGCATCGAAACCACGCTTGATAGTCTGGAAGGCCTCTTACCGCGAGATTATGTCGCCAAGAATCCTGCCGTCACCCCCGCACCCGTAAAGATTGGATTCAGGTTGGTAACCGATTGATAGTCGTTTAATTACATTTTCCAGCGACGGCGTTGAGAGAAAACTTCTTTTTCAAATGTTGCGCTACAGTGCTTCTATCGACAAGTGCAGTTTATTGGTGCAAAGGTGACGCTTGTCGAAGCACCACAGTCCAGTATAATTGACAGGAGTTTGCCGTGTCGCAGCGTCAAAGCATTTAGCTATCATGGTAAGATAAGAAGAAGAGCCCTGAACAGAGGAAAGGAGAGTACAGGGGCAAGAGGTATCTATTAGGGGTGTGCGGGTACCCGAAATTTCGGGTTCGGGTTGAGTCGGGAAATTTGTTCGGGTTCGAGTCGGGATCCCGAAAGTTTATAAACTTCGGCTACCCGCGATTTCAGGTAATGGCAGTCCGAAATGGCAGTCGGGTCGGGTCGGGTCGAGTCGGAGTCGGAGTCCCGAAAGTTTGCAATATTCGGGTACCCGAATGGTGGAAATACAATTGTAAACAACTACCTATATTTGCAGAAACAACAAGACAATACCTTGGCATTTCTGCCGCTCAAGTATCCAGCGAACGATTAATTCTGACGCTGGAAATATTGTCACAGCCACGAGATCAAAACTTGTATCGGAAAAGGTAGAGCAATTATGTTCCCTACACGCGAATTTAAAATAAAATACTGTTATTAACTTCCCGATTTTATTGTAGTTATTGGGAAGTTATTGTAATGACCCCGAAAATCTTTTAAAATTTTTTAGCAGATCTTCACGTTTCATGGTCTTTGCAGTCATTTTAGACTATTTTCCTGTGTGCGTATGTATGTCCGTTTGTATGGTATCAAATTTTTCGTTAACGTTTTCTGAAAAAGTAACAACGCGATCAGAATGATGAATGATGCAATCGATGTGCCCCGTCGTAACTTAGAGCTGATTAGATTTTGGTCCATATTGGTCAAGTAGTTTTTTAGATTTTTAGTTTTTTTCGAAAGGAGTTAATTCAGCAATGCAATTTATACGAGAGAACGGAAAGTTTCTACCGAAGAAACAAACGTAATTACACAAAAAAATTTTTTTTCATTTTTTTAGAATTTAAAAAAATTTTTTTTTGTACCTTACGATGATGTTTCCGCTTACAATAATCGAAAATTATCCCAATGCAAGACTGAGTTAATCATCTCTACTCCCAAGAATACATTTTCAAAGAATATCGATGAAAGTACAAAAATATTTATATAACAATCTTTAAAAAAACAATCAGCTCAAAACGAATTATTAACTGAGATTAAATTGAAAATTAATATAAACTATATGATAATTATTAATAACATTGATGTTGAAAACGGATTGGTTAATGGAGCACACACATGCGGAATATTAAAATTTATTACTTTCCAAGAAAATACTAAAATTTCGTGTATATTGTGGTTAGATTTTCAATTGGCCAGAGTAGGAGTGAAAGTAAGAACTCGTGATCGTGATTATATGAAAAATGCAAATATTCATCAACATTTAACACCAATAATAAAAATCTCGAATCATGTAAATATGTCGAGTGAGGAAAAATATCAAATCACACGTAGTCAATTTCCAGTGGTTCCTGCTGAAGCGATTACAATTCATAAAAGTCAGGGACAAACATACGAGAAAGTATGTTTGGATTTTAAAAAATCAGAAAGGCGAACTTTACAAATGTTGTATGTAGCACTGAGCAGAGTTTCAAAATTGAGCGCGGTTTATATATTTTGGGACAATTTAAATTAACAGTATCGAAGAAAACCAAGATCAATACTGCAAACCCGGATAATGAGGAGTTGTATCGTTTGCGAAAAACTAATTAAGACAATTTATTTTGCAACATTAGTATGCTATAACAAGGAACCAAGCGAGCAACGAGCCTACGATGTTGGTTTAATGCGACGCCATATAGCAAACATTTTAATAAGTAGAAAACTATTGAATTTCCCTGAAAACGTATAATCTTCTTAAAACGTACTAAAAATAATGATAATAATATACTGCAACTAACGAATCGGGAAGTTCTTTGTGTTGCTCTTGGAGAGTCACACACCAAATAAAAAACATTAATAGCTACAGGCCCTACTAGCCATGCGTACCACTAACCCTCTCGCAAGAGCAGTCCTACCCGCGAGCAAAAACAACCCTAATCGCAAGCGAACGAAGCGAGCGAGCAACAATAACCCTCTAGTTTCACATAATGTATTCGAAATTATTTCTTTTCGTCGCGAAGTTCGAGAACCAATTATACGGGAAATATAAAAATCATTCTGAACCTGCCACTGAAAATAAAAGATTGAACTGAAAAATCATACAACAGCCATTATACTTACATATATAAATACAACTTTAACTTCGGGTACCCGAATTTTGCAAACTTTCGGGACCCCGACTCGACCCGACCCGACTGTCATTTCGGGTACCCGAAGTTTATAAACTTTCGGGATCCCGTCCCGAACCCGAACAAATTTCCCGACCCGAGCCAAACCCGAAATTTCGGGTACCCGCGCATCCCTATTAGATACATTACCGTATTTCTGCGAAGGATCTTCTTCTTATGTCTCCACGGTACAGTACAATGTCTTATGTCTGACAAAGGGGCGCACAGTGGTACCAAGTCCCGAAAGCACGGCCAAAACCTCAAAAATGAACTTCCTTCTAGGAGTTTGTAATTGAATGCCAGCAGGGAAAAAGGTAAAATGTTTATGGTATGGTTCAGTAGTCAGTTCAAAGTTAGCCTTCGTTTGATGAGCATTTGTCGCGCGCATTAGTAGGAAATTCAACGGCCTCTTCTAAAGTGCATAAGTTTCAAAATAGTGCATCAATTTAAATTCTGGAAGTAAGTAGAATGTTTATCTGTTTTTGTATCTCCAAAATTGTTAGTCATTACGTTACACGATGGCAATATACTTTGGAGAACGTAGAAGGTAAAACTTGATGCGCGTATTGTAGAAACGTAGACGTAAGTTAAAAGTTTCACGTCGTGCCCTGGGGTTGTCTCGTTCCTCGTTGCGTTACACTTTCAAAATTTATAAAACCCAACTTCCAATAGATGCGCCTGTTTGCTCATACAAGGCTAAACTTTGTTTCTTTTCTATGGATTTTAAAAATACGATTTTACAACTTTTAGTAATGAAAAACGATTCGGACGATTAAATGTTATGTATTTATAATACAATTTATATAATACATAATTTACAATTATACTAATTCTTGATATACAAAGTGCAATTTTTTTGACATTTATACATTTTTACCTATCAACCACTCAAAACACATTTAATCCGAATTGTTGTCTAAATTTTAATCGGCCATTTTGTTTTTCAAATTTTCGAGTTCATATTTGTGATAAGTGATTCCAAAGGCTCCAAAAAGATCATTTTCCAAGCAGACCTAACCATTTTTTAATGTATATGTCCGCCATATTGGATCCGCCATTTTGTTTTTTGGAATTTGTACTTCATATTCGTAATCAGCGATCCCGAAAACCCCCGAGTATGAATTTTTGAGTGCATTAATGTACGTTTAGAGGTTTCGGCCGATTTTTTGCGATTTGGGAGCATTGTGTTAACTTTTACTTAAATCCAGGATACTATAAAGATCAACTGCTTAAATTTAGGTGGCCATCGAAGAGCACAACAGTGTCAGAAACGACAACTCAAATGCCAACTACCACAACGACTACCTCTGCTCCAACCACGAAAAAGCTAAAGACGAACACAGTGGTGCAAGATATCAGCCCGTTTTTGCCACCAGGTTACAAACTGAAGCAGGAGGACACCACCGTCACCGAAAGCTCTCTTTTAGGCGACATCCTTGCGAAATCGAAAGTCGATATCGCGTCGTTGTTACCACCGGATTATAATAAGAAGAAGGTCGAACCAAGCTCGACCGCGACGAGCGTGACTACTACCACGACTACGAAAAAGTCCGTGGATGTTTCGACAGAGAAATTGCCAGCGGAGAAAACGATACAAGATCTGTTCGCGAAATCCAAGTTCGATATTTCGTCTCTGCTGCCACGTGATTACGGGCAAAAGAATAAGAATCTTACCTCGGAGTCGAAAGACACTGAACCGTCTGCTGAACAGTCTACCGAGCCGTCTACCACGGAATCTGCATCCGCCACGACTGCAAAACCTGGTGGTTTGAAAATAGTGTTTCCCAGCAGACCCGGAGGCCGAAAGCCTATTCACAAAATTACTACGCCGCAAACTCCTCGCGGCGAAGCGGCTGGCGCTGTTACGCCGAAAATACAAAGAGGATGGCCGACCAGGTGAATATTAGAAACTATTCTCGTAATAAGTGAAGAAAGTATTTAGTAACGTTAGCAATTCAAATTCCTCTGGTAGAATGTATGTACTCTACGTCCAACCAAAGGTGGCACAGAAAAACTTGTAGGTACCACATGGTATCCCTACTTCGCGCTACACGTCCTCCGCGATTGGCCTAATCGTTTGACGAAGACAGCAAACGAGCGCCTTCAGTGCGACTGCAATAGAGCGATGTGGTGACCAGGGTTGCCATATGAGAGTCTCGCCAGGCCCCTTACCCTTCCGCTCCTCGCCCAGCTTGTCTGCTGAGTCCGCCCCACTCTTCCCACTCACACTGACGCGCAGTGATTTGATCAGACCCACCGTAACTCGCGCATGCGCGGCTATTTCAGCCTCAGTAGCGTAACTATTTCGATGAAATCGTGTAGCTTGAGCACCCCCCGCAGACTTTTATAATTGTAACTTATTCTTTATTTTGAGTATGGGATAGGGAAAGAGCACTGCAATAACTACGCAAAAGAATACATAATCGTCTCTCGTCCATCAGTCGTCCCGCCAATAACACTGGTACATTCCCGCCAGAATAACTGCCTCAAGGCGTCAGGGCCCTGGCCGCTCGGCTGCATCATTGTAGATACGCTACTGTCTTGGCCGCGCATGCGCGAGTTACGGTGGGTCTGATCACATCACTGCTGACGCGTACCGCTAACTTAACTTGCTCCGCGTGGTACGCGTGGTACCACATGGTATCCCTACTTCGCGCTACACGTCCTCCGCGATTGGCCTAATCGTTTGACGAAGACAGCAAACGAGCGCCTTGAGTGCGACTGCAATAGAGCGATGTGGTGACCAGGGTTACCATATTCTAGTCTCGCCAGGCCCCTTACCCTTCCGCCCCTCGCCCAGCTGCGCAGCGAAGCCTGCCTTTACTTCCCTCACTCTTCTCACTAAAGCTAACTTAGCTTGCTCCAGGTGGTACGCGTCAGCGTTAGTGGGAATAGTGGGGGAAGCAAAGGCAGGCTTCGCTGCGCAGCTGGACGAGGGGCAGAAGAGTAAGGAGCCTGGCGAGACTAGAATATGGTAAGCCTGGTGGTGACGCCGAGCTGCTATGACGACCGTTCTCGCTAGAACCTAAGAGCAAGAGGGAGATCCGCAGCCTAGCATCAGGAGTGGGTCTCGCAGATCCCCCTGCACACCGCTGCCAAAATCTCTGCCATCGCTCGTTGGACGTAGAGTACGTAGCCTGTCCGGAAAGTATCCGACCTTGTGCTGTAGCAGGTGGAAGTATCATTCCTGGTTGATATCAATGGTGTCCCCTTCAAAGTATTGTCCGTTAGAAAAGTCACAACATTCTTCCAGCGATCCTCGTACTTGCAGAAACACTCCCTAAATTAATCTTCTTTAGGGATAACGAACAGCTGGCTCGTCGTATTCTGTTTTATTGATTCTACGTCTGCAAATCTTTGTCCTTCGAGAGGTTTGTATTATCGAGAAATGAGAACGCGAATCCCGCACCTCTACAATCCTTGAAAAAGGAGTGTACTCCCTTAAATTTGCAATTAAAAGGGGTAAACTTTACTTTACCGTACTCCAAATTTTTGCCTTCCTCCTATAAATTATTATGTATTCGGTATGTAATCCAGTAGATTTGTACCCGGAGAATCTGCAGATCAAAGTTTCGATCCTGTAGGATCAATGGGGTTCAGGAGTTATGGTTGCTTAAAGTTGAGCAATCTGCAGTGTTTTTGACAGGTAAGGGCGCCGCCATATTGGTTTGTAGTGACGATCGCGACCCGCTTACCGAGCAGAACCGCTAGATTGCAGCACGGGCACACACTAATGTCGCTAACATAGAGAAAATATTCCAGAAAATGTTTGAGAAAAAATATCGTGGAAAATATTTACAGTAACCTAACCCAGACTTAACCCAGACCAGTTAAAACGCAACACCGTGGCCATGTCTTCCAAAATTCAAACAACAATCGCAATACCCGCTCTATATTATCAGCATTAACGCATGCCTGTGCTGTCATCTAGCGGTTCTGCTCGGTAAGCGGCGCGCGATCGTCACTACAAACCAATAATGCGGCGCTCTTACCTGTCAAAAACACTGCAGATTGCTCAAGTTTAAGCAACCATAACTCCTGAATCCCATTGATACGACGCGATCGAAACTTCGATCTGCAGATTCTCCGGGTACAAATCTACTGGATTACATACCAAATACATGTAGAATGGGTTATCAGGAAGAAATAATTGGGAGTACAGGGATCACGAAACTTGATAAAAAAAACGAGTTTATTGAGAAATTACGATACGCGTCCGTCGACGACTCGTCAAAGACTGCCGTTTCGGCCGCGTCTCTCGTTCAATTCCTTTTCGCGTTTTCGACTTTTTCGATCGTCGTTTATTAGTTCTTCATTTTCGTTTCGCTCGTCGCTTTTGTCATTACGCACACACATACATGCACACGCTCGTACACACGCTCACACACACACACACGCTGCGATCAAGCATCGATGGATCCACATACATAATAATTTATAGGAGAAACGAATAAATTTTGAGTCCGGTAAAGTAAACAGCAGCCAAAATTAGAAACTGGCAATGAGCGTAGAAATTCAGATTAAAATTGAATTTTTAGAGCTACCACAGAATTTACTGGTTGGCCGACTCCATCGACAACACCAATCTCGATAGAAAAATTGCTGGAGGCTGCCCGAACGGCAACCATATCTTCGCTGAATGCATCTCTTATACCAATAACGAAAGTAGCATCGAGTACTTCAACGACGACTACAACAACCACAACAACTAGACCTACTACTCCAGGAATTTGTGAGCAAGATTGCGAGGTCGCTGGCACGATAAAAATAATTGGTAATGCAACCTGGGTACCGGAATTGCTTAACCGGAATACTCAAGAATGGCAGAAACTGGCCAATGAGATTGAACAAGAGGTAAATTTATAATCGTAAGTGTATAGAGCAGGGTGAGAATTTTTTGCTAGATTGAGACAATAACCGTCCCCACCATAGCGCCCAATGTCCCCCACCAGCATCCATTGTTACCATGCACAGTGGACCAGGAGCCAGTTTTTTCTGGCCGAAGCTCAATTTTTCAAGTTTAATGTATTAAAACAATTTTTTCTCTAGAAACTGACAACCGATTAAAACTCCCAAGTCCAAAATATTATTCATTTTATATGATTTTGTGATCAGATACAGCGTTCTACAAACAAAATCATAAAATTCAAAGTAAAATTTAGCGTGTTCCATATCTATTTGTATATATTGCGACGTTGTCCCTTTTTCAAACGGTTTTATGGCCGACGAAAAACGGTCAACCCCGAGATTTTATAGGCTCTGAGACCGGGCCGTGCGCGGCCGTGCGGACACGGTCCTCTCGGTGCAAAGGCGGAACTCGGTGGAGGCTTGAACGAACAACGCGACGATAGTTCGGGCGCCAGGTATTTAGAAAATACCACGCGAAACACGATGGTGACCTCGAACTCGGGGAAGCCGAGTCCGAGAGTCAAGCCTCCACGAAACGCGGTCTGAAATAATGACGCGAACGGCCAGATGATTCGAGCGCAGGAGATAACGGGGACAGCCCTCACGGCAGGACGGATCTCGCAGGTGAAGAATCAACAAACGGAATTGGCTCTTAATCTTTAATGGTCACGAAAGTAAAAGATACAGGTGAGCGGCCACGAGGCCGCGAACCGGGAGCCCGCGCTCCTTGTACACTTTAGCGGAAGATGATCGTTCGCTGAGCGCGTTAGTCTATCGTGATTCTATCGCGGACGTACGATGCTACGTTACAATATTCGATTTGTTCGTCGATACAAGATTCCGCGAGGCGCGGATGAACGGCGCAATTCCTACGACTGTCGCGAGAGTCCGAGACGAAGCGAAATTGCCGACGTGCGATGGATAATCCACGGCCGTACGCGGGATTCGAGGCGCGTAGACCGCCGCGGTTCACGCGTAATTCCGCCTACGCTTCTACCGTCGCCGACTATCCGAACCGAAGACTATTCGAGACTTATTCGATTCCGACACAACTCCCGAGGAAGACTTCCGATTTACGAAATTAAGGGAACTCTTGTCGCGAAGGCTCACAGCGTCCTTGAGGAGGACGCGAGCGAAGGCTCGAGGCGCCCTGCGCCTCGGCTCTTACGAAATCTCCGAGGACGAGACGAACACGTGTCGTCCTCGCGCGAATAACACGAGCCACCACGATTAACGAATCGAGGAATCACAGAATCGGCTTACCGTTGACGATATTTACGCTAGCCGCTACCGATGGACGTCGTAGGCCTCGCTAAAGGTTGCCCCTCGACCGAAATTCCGAGCTGGATCCGGAAAAGCCACCCGCGACGCGAAACTAAGCGGTATTCGGTAGTTGCAAGGACGAGATTATTTGAAGCGAAACGCGACTATACTCGATGAGCCTCTGTGCGACAGTGGTTCCTCGATCCGCATCGACGGAACGCATCGATCCTGGTTCCCCCCACTCCGAGCGTATTGCCGAATTTTCCGATAGGTGCCGTACGCAACGCAACTAGGTTGTCGCAGGATCGCAACTACGAAAAAGTCCTAGGGCCCCAGACTTTACGCGACCACTTAATTTACCGCGACCTTTGAATTCCCGCTCGCCCTCGGCGAGCGGTTCGCATAATCCTCGGCAGCCAATTCGACACACCACCCACGCTGAGATCCTAGTTGAGCGGGATGAGACGGCGGCGGGACTCGGGCATGCTGTTGTTCGCTATAGGATCTCTTCGTCCCACGACGGCGCCTCCGGGTTTGTTCGCCCGTGTGTGGTGACTTGTTTTGCTGCTTCCGGCGCCGGATTTGTTCGTTGGCCATCCTTTTATTCGGTATTTGATCCTTCGGCACCTTTTCGGACTCGTACGCTTTCTTTAGGGTCGATAATTGCCTGAAACGTCGTACTCCGTACGCACAACAGATGGCATTAGTACGGTGCACGAAATCGGAAGATTTTCCTCTCGGAGTGCTCTTATGGCCTGCGGGTGGCTTACGTAACCGAAAAAGGTCGGTCCGGTCCACACGTAATTCGGCTGTTTGACCGAGTTCAAACGGCGAAGTGACGTCGCACGCTTGCAACGTCACAACTCCCCCCCCCCCTTAAAAATGGACCGGACTGCCCCGTGGCTTGTCGACTCTGTGACCTATGGCTCGCCAAATAAGAGCATTCCCTTCGGAAGTCAACCTTTACAGTAGAGCCTCCACCAGTGGACAAACACATACCCAATTCTTACCCTTCGATTACCGCTATCTTCTTCATGCTTTTTCCTTCTACTTCGGACGAGACCTGTTCACAACACCAAAAACGGAGGGAGAAGGTTCGCAAACTCGCAATGAATGTTACTACCTGTTACATACGAAAATATAAAGTTTTATTTATTCCCGCCTAACGGTCGGGACTGTCAACTTTCCGCTGCTGCGGATTTATAATCAGTGGATCGGGTCCGTATGGAACTGAAATCTATACTAAACAAAACGATTTTGATTCGATTTTTAACGTAACTCTTTGGCAAACTCTTTGGGTGACCGAAGTTGTTTCGGGAGTCGGTATTGCTCCTCACGCTTTTATACTTCGTAATATTCCCTTTTTGGGGCCCCGATCTTCGCGCGGTATTCTTCATTCATTTTCCGCCAAGCAGGCCCGCACGTCGGACACGTGCGCACCGACTTGCCGGGCTGGCCGCATTTGTAACAGTGCTCCTCCGCTTCCTTCTTACACTGGCTGCGGACGTGGCCATATTCACCGCAATTCCAGCAAGCGTCCGGGTCTTTGGCCCTGCTGGTGCTCGTCCCCTCGATCCTGGCCTCGAACTGCTTCCAGTTCGGGAGTTGGCGGCGGGGTTTATGGTACTCCGGTACCTCCGCGGTCGCTTGCTGGGGTGTATTCGGTGTCGGTGGCCGTGCCGACGGTGCGGGTGCCGAGATTGGCAATTCCTCTCTCCTCGGGGCTGTTGCCATTAGCCCGTACGGGGCTGCTCGTCTGGCCTCACAAACGGGGCACTTCGGTTCCGTTTTTGGAGGCTGGCGGAAGTATTCTCTCACGGCCCTCAAGTGCTGGATGGCCTTGCCGAAGTCCTTGGCTACCGCCTGGTAGCAACTGTCCAGCTCCGGCCGGACTATTAAGGCCTCCTCTTCTGGTTCATCGCGTGGTTCCTCCGTCATGGTCCCCTTCTCCACTGAGACCGGCTCGGGAGTAAGCAGTAACGTCAAGTTACTCTCCTCTTCGACCAAGGGTCCCAATAAGTCGTCGATCGGGACTTCCTCGTTGGTCTTGGTCGGCGGACGGAGTGCCAACTCGAGACCTTCGAGAGTTTTCTCGAGTGACTCGAGGTCGGAGTCGATTTGGCGGTACTGCTCCCGCACCTCCGGATTCACCTCGAGATTCTGCATCTGTAATTGATTCCGTTGTCGTATCGAGTTGTTCTTCCTCGCTCTTATCCGGCGGGGTGTACGTCTTAAGGTCTGACACGTGTGCTTTTCCTACGTCTTTGCCTTCCATTGTGGTCAGGCCGTAAACTACCGTCGAAAGTTTTTTCGCAATTCGCAACGGTCCGGCGTATTTCGGACATAATTTCGCAGCTATGTTCTGCGCTGCGGATGACAATACGCGATTTCGTCGCAGCACTAAGTCCCCTACCTCAAAACGCGTGTCCCTATGCCGTAGATTGTAATACCGCGATTGCGTTTCGTACGCCCTATCCAGATTTTCGGTTACCCAATGTCGTAGGGTCGCGAGGTGAGTCATGCGATTCCTCCATTCTCCTGTGAACGATACTTCAAGATCTACCGGCGGTTCCTGTTCCGCTCGACAACATTTTGCAGGTCTCGGCTCTCGTCCGAAGTTTAGGAACGCTGGCGATGTTTGCAGTACTGTGTGGTGTGCGGTATTGTATGCGAATCGAAATTTCGAGATATTCGCATCCCAATCGCGATGGTCTTTTCCGATATACGCGACGATCATTGTTTTCAATATCCTATTAACCCGTTCGACGGGATTTGCTTGGGGATGGTACGGCGGAGTTGTCGCGATTGTTATCCCGTAATCTTCTGCCAATTCGTGAATGGCCTTATTGACAAATTCGGTACCGTTGTCTGTTAGTAATACGTCGGGGGTTCCCCATCGCGAAAATATTTGATCTTCTAATACTTCGGAAATTTTCGGTCCCGTGGCTCTACGGAGGGGGCAACATTCAACCCATTTCGTGAATAAATCTTGCATTACTAATAGATACGAGAATCCAGCACGACTGGGTGGAAGCGGGCCCATTATATCAGTGGCTACGACCATCCATGGTGCTGCGATGCGACGCCTTCCCATGAGCCCGGAGGGGAGGGATTGTTCCACCTTCGTAGCTTGGCACGTAGGGCAGCGTCGCACGTATTCCACGGCGGTTCGAAACATCCCCGGCCAATAATACTTGGTCGCGATGCGATGATATGTTTTCTCTACCCCTAGGTGCGCCGCTTGCACTTCGTCGTGTGCCTCTCTTAGTATCTCGGTTCTTTCGGCTAACGGGACTACGAGTTTCCACTCATTTAAATCTCCCCCAAGAATTTCCGAAATCAATGGGTCGGTACGACGGTGATATAGCCTACCCTCGCGAATTGACCAGTCGGGGTATTTTTCCGGATTCGATTCTACTACTTTGAATCTCTCGTCATGCCAGTCTAACTGTGTCGCGGCTACTATCGGAATCTGTTCCCCTTCTCCTTCTGTTCCTTCGAACATTCGCGAAAGTGCGTCTGGTACGTGATTTAACGCTCCTTGTCGATATGTAATGTCGAAATCATACTCTAGCAGTTGTAATGCCCACCGCGCGAGCCTTCCCGAAGGGTTTTTCAATTGCCGTAACCAACGCAAACTACTATGATCCGTAATGATCGTAAAGTGATACCCTTCGAGGTATGCTCGAAATTTTTCCACGGCCCACACGATAGCGAGACACTCTAATTCCGTCGCGGAGTACTTTCGTTCGGCGGAATTCAACGAGCGGCTCGCGAACGCGACTACCCTTTCCTCCCCCTCGATTTCTTGAACCAGTACTGCACCGAGCCCTACCGTGCTTGCGTCGGTCTGCAGGACGAATGGGATGTCAAAATGTGGACAAGCGAGAGTTGGCGCGGTTGCCACTAACGATCTTAATTTTTCGAAGGCGGTTTGTTGTCCGTCCTCCCATTTCCACGTCTTGCCTTTCCGTAGTAAGATATTTAAGGGCTCCGCTACAGTCGCGAAATCCGGAATAAATCTTCGATACCACGAAGCCATTCCGAGAAATCGTCGTAACTGTTTTAAATTCTTTGGAGCTGGGAAAGACAAGACGGGTTCAATTTTATCCGCGTCAACTTTTAACCCTTCGCGACTCACTACAAATCCCAGGTACCGAACTTCTTCCCTGCAGAACTCGCATTTTTCGGGATTTATAATTAATCCAGCTGATTTTATTTTATTTAATACCCGACGCAGCCACTCGAGGTGCTTTTCGAAAGTTGTTGTTGCGATAATTATATCGTCCAGATACGCAAAAACATGTGGCTCCATTTCTGGACCGATCAATCGATCTAACAGTTTCTGAAATGTTGCCGGTGCTCCTGTGAGTCCGTACGGCATTCGCTTAAATTGAAATAGCCCTTTTCCGGGGACTGTAAACGCGGTAATCTCACGGCTGTCTTTCTCTAGTGGTATTTGGAAATAAGCCTGGCTCAGATCGAGAGTGGAAATGTAGCGCGCGGCGCGTAATTTATCGAGAATGCTCGTCATTATCGGTAGCGGGTACGCGTCCTTCTTGGAAACCGCATTGACTTTGCGAAAATCTAAACAAAATCGGTATTTGCCGTTGGGTTTTTTCACCATTACTACCGGACTGGACCATTCACTTTCAGATGGTTCAATAATATCGTTGGCCAGTAACGAATCTACCTCCTTGTAAATCGCTTCCTGTACCATAGGTGAGACAGGATAGTACCTTTGTTTAATAGGCCTATTCTCTCCCACATCAATTCTGTGAGTAGTCAAAGTGGTTAATCCCGGTACTTTGGCAAAGTCACTGAGTTCCTTTTCCAAGAATTCGCATAATTGTTCTTTTTCGCCGCCCGATAATATTTGCAGGCCGCAGCAAAGTTGCTCGTTCGAAATTGAACCGAAAGGGAATTCGATTCTCGGTCGCGACGCGAAGTACCAGCTTCCCCGGTGGTATTCGACAACGATACCGAATTGCGCTATTACGTCAATCCCTAGCAACAATGGATTCACAAGGTTATCGAGAACGCGGACGAAAATTTTTCGAGTTTCGTTCCGTATTGTTATATCTAATTCGGCCTGTTCCGAAGCTCTATCTACGGCCCCTGTTGCTAACAGAAAGTAGCAAGGTCTCTCCGAGATTGTTAACTTCGCGTGATTTCCGACAGCTTGTATTAACGCTCGATTAGCAAACGAAATGGATGATCCGGAATCTATTAACGCTCGTGCCCTGTACGTGCCGATTTGCGCGTCGATAATTAATAAAGACGGTCGAGACTTGGAATCGTTCTCCGCGTTAGTTTCCGAAATTCGGGCCGAGATTATCATTTGGGAAACCGTTCCGACCCCTACGAGCGGTTCCGTCGGTAGTTTTCCGACTTCCGATCGCATTTACGACAGTCGCGAGTTGTTACGTCCGGTTCTCCGCAGCGATAGCAATGAATACGCGGTTTTTCCTTGCAATTCCTGGATCGATGACCAGGTTTAGTGCAATTCCAACAAAGCTCGTTGCTTCTCGGTTTGAATTCCGAGGAGCAGATAGCGCAGATGGTTTCGTATTCGACGCGTTTGCTATTCGGCTGATTTCGGGAGTTCCCGCGCCTACTCGGATTTTCTGTCTGGCACGCGTGTCGTATTACCGGACGGGACTGTTCGCGGAACCGGGGATTCCGTCCTCGGCAACCTCCCTTACATTCGGTCTCGGCGGTGGCGTTTACCGATTCGTAACGCGGATTTCGATAAAACCTACCGCGACCAGATTCCTTCGACTGATTACTATCCTTCGGCGGTTGATAGGCATAAATTTTATTGGCGATCTGCTGCGATCGATAATTATCTGCTCTACCGGGCGACACGTTGCTTTCCGCTTCGCGTAGTTTCTTTTCTACCTCTTTCATCGTTTTGATGTTATCGATCCCTAATACATTTCGAAGCTTTTCCCTCGCGTTCCAGATTATTCTCTTTACGCATTTTTCCTCCGACCACGGTTTATCTAATCGGCTCATCATAATTTCCATGCAAGCAAGATAATCTCGTACCGGTTCTTCTTCGCCCTGTTTCCGTACTCGTAAATCGTGTTCTAATAATTCCTGATAATCGGGATCGAAAAAATTTTGTCGCCACTCGGAGACGAATTCGGCCCACGAGGTTAATCTTCCGCGAGTCTTATACCAGAAGGCCGCGTTTCCCGAAAAACAAATTGGTAGACAGTCGAGGAGGTCTTCGTCCTCGATTTTCGAACTCGATCTCAAATCCTCTAGAGTGGAGAGAAACGTTTCCGCGTCCTCGTCCGCTCTCCCGGCAAAATTCAAACGCCACTTTCTAATGGTGTCGAATGCTGCTGAGGATTTATCTCGCTCATCGTCTGATGATTCGGAACTATCGTCTGTCCTTCCTCCTCGAATCTCCGGTACTTTACGCGATCCGTATTGACGTGGGGACGGGCGTGGTGGCCGAAGTCTCGTATTATCGCTAGCTTTCGTTTCGTTTACGGTCTCTTCCTGTATGAATGGACCGTGCGAGGGAGGATCGCGAGACGTCCCTTCTCCCGGATCATAATCGCTATCGCTGTAAGCGGAGCGATAGTCTCTGTCCATTTTCGAGTCACCCGATATATTCGGTACGAAATTCGGATGTTTATTTTCCCTACGATAGCTAGCGCGCGGTCCTTCGTCGCCAAGGCCTTCGGTCGCTCGCGTTGTTTACTTTCCGCGTCCGGACGCTCTATCTCCCCGTACGAGATCTCTTGTTACGCTCTGTCGCCACGCGGCTCGAAATTGTCTCTCGAAAGTCTCTTTGTTCTCGATAACCCTGACTCTCGAATTTGAAACCGTTGCCACACAGTACGCCTCTTGTTCCTATTACCTTGAAGCGTTCTTGCTTCAACAAGGTCGCGAAGAGAAAAAAAAGAATTTAACCGATCGCGTAAATATTCTGTTCACGAACAAAGACGTGTACGACGAAATTCTAGGCTACGAAATTCTGGCCCAGCACCGTAAGACGTACACTCCCGTAATACAATTTATTACAATTTCACAATTATTACACGAAAATCAGTAAATCATGGCAATAAAATTGCTCGTCAATTTTGTACACAGAATATTTCGTGCTGGCTCTTCGGAATCTTCCTCGCCAGACTCGCAACGAATCGAAATCAAAATTTTTCGCTTTCGAATTGAGTGTGTTTCTCGTGTCTCACTGGGTCGGATCGAACAGTCTCTTTCGAACGTTCGCGATTTCACGATTCTACGAGAATACGACCTCGGGATTCCCGTAATTTACCACGATCAGGTAGTACCGTACGCTACCTGCGAGAGTCACCCGTTATTTTCCTGTGCCTCTCTCCGTTGTCGGGAAAAACCCTTGCGAGAGAGAGGTCCCTGTTCGGGCGCCAATTTGCGACGTTGTCCCTTTTTCGAACGGTTTTATGGCCGACGAAAAACGGTCAACCCCGAGATTTTATAGGCTCTGAGACCGGGCCGTGCGCGGCCGTGCGGACACGGTCCTCTCGGTGCAAAGGCGGAACTCGGTGGAGGCTTGAACGAACAACGCGACGATAGTTCGGGCGCCAGGTATTTAGAAAATACCACGCGAAACACGATGGTGACCTCGAACTCGGGGAAGCCGAGTCCGAGAGTCAAGCCTCCACGAAACGCGGTCTGAAATAATGACGCGAACGGCCAGATGATTCGAGCGCAGGAGATAACGGGGACAGCCCTCACGGCAGGACGGATCTCGCAGGTGAAGAATCAACAAACGGAATTGGCTCTTAATCTTTAATGGTCACGAAAGTAAAAGATACAGGTGAGCGGCCACGAGGCCGCGAACCGGGAGCCCGCGCTCCTTGTACACTTTAGCGGAAGATGATCGTTCGCTGAGCGCGTTAGTCTATCGTGATTCTATCGCGGACGTACGATGCTACGTTACAATATTCGATTTGTTCGTCGATACAAGATTCCGCGAGGCGCGGATGAACGGCGCAATTCCTACGACTGTCGCGAGAGTCCGAGACGAAGCGAAATTGCCGACGTGCGATGGATAATCCACGGCCGTACGCGGGATTCGAGGCGCGTAGACCGCCGCGGTTCACGCGTAATTCCGCCTACGCTTCTACCGTCGCCGACTATCCGAACCGAAGACTATTCGAGACTTATTCGATTCCGACACAACTCCCGAGGAAGACTTCCGATTTACGAAATTAAGGGAACTCTTGTCGCGAAGGCTCACAGCGTCCTTGAGGAGGACGCGAGCGAAGGCTCGAGGCGCCCTGCGCCTCGGCTCTTACGAAATCTCCGAGGACGAGACGAACACGTGTCGTCCTCGCGCGAATAACACGAGCCACCACGATTAACGAATCGAGGAATCACAGAATCGGCTTACCGTTGACGATATTTACGCTAGCCGCTACCGATGGACGTCGTAGGCCTCGCTAAAGGTTGCCCCTCGACCGAAATTCCGAGCTGGATCCGGAAAAGCCACCCGCGACGCGAAACTAAGCGGTATTCGGTAGTTGCAAGGACGAGATTATTTGAAGCGAAACGCGACTATACTCGATGAGCCTCTGTGCGACAGTGGTTCCTCGATCCGCATCGACGGAACGCATCGATCCTGGTTCCCCCCACTCCGAGCGTATTGCCGAATTTTCCGATAGGTGCCGTACGCAACGCAACTAGGTTGTCGCAGGATCGCAACTACGAAAAAGTCCTAGGGCCCCAGACTTTACGCGACCACTTAATTTACCGCGACCTTTGAATTCCCGCTCGCCCTCGGCGAGCGGTTCGCATAATCCTCGGCAGCCAATTCGACACACCACCCACGCTGAGATCCTAGTTGAGCGGGATGAGACGGCGGCGGGACTCGGGCATGCTGTTGTTCGCTATAGGATCTCTTCGTCCCACGACGGCGCCTCCGGGTTTGTTCGCCCGTGTGTGGTGACTTGTTTTGCTGCTTCCGGCGCCGGATTTGTTCGTTGGCCATCCTTTTATTCGGTATTTGATCCTTCGGCACCTTTTCGGACTCGTACGCTTTCTTTAGGGT
The DNA here is from genome assembly GCF_051020765.1 of Lasioglossum baleicum. Taxonomy (NCBI): domain Eukaryota; kingdom Metazoa; phylum Arthropoda; class Insecta; order Hymenoptera; family Halictidae; genus Lasioglossum; species Lasioglossum baleicum. The sequence continues at coordinate 305,345 of NW_027469202.1, read as the reverse complement.
CGATAATTGCCTGAAACGTCGTACTCCGTACGCACAACAGATGGCATTAGTACGGTGCACGAAATCGGAAGATTTTCCTCTCGGAGTGCTCTTATGGCCTGCGGGTGGCTTACGTAACCGAAAAAGGTCGGTCCGGTCCACACGTAATTCGGTTGTTTGACCGAGTTCAAACGGCGAAGTGACGTCGCACGCTTGCAACGTCACAATATACATATATCTATTTATATATATACTATTTATACAGGGTGTCCCAAAATTCGTGAAAATCCCGAAAGGGGGTGGTTCCTGAGACCATTTCAAGCGACATTTTCCTTTGCAAAAATGTTATCCGCGGCTTTGTTTAGGAGTTATTAGCGAAAAACACGGACCAATCAGAGCGCGACCTAGACGCGAGTTGCCACAGTCGGCCAATAGAGAGTTGGCGCGCCGCAGTGGGCAAGATCGACGCGCTAGCTGTTCATGAGCTAAAAAATGAAAGTCCTCCTATCGATTTTTAACCAATGCACAGTGATTCTTAAATGTCTATTACATTCGAAAACGATAATATTAATTAAAGTTATTAAGAACTCTTGTTACAATAAGCGTTCAAAGATCAAACTGTTTTAGATACGATTTATCACCGAAAAAATTCCGTTTCTTCATAACGATGTCCTGGAAAACCTACTGAAGATTAAGTGCCCAAATTTTTTTTATGAATAATGTATATCTATATTGAGAACGCCCCAGGAACTAAACGTTAAGGCTGCGCCGGACCAAAACTAGTAACTTCAACAGCGCCACTCGAGGTGAACTACGAAGACAGAGAGCAGATTTGTTTCTCGCAGGAAAGACACTGACGGAGAATATGAAACAGCTTGATTTTTTCGATCACGCGGGTAAGCCGCATTTCGCGAAGAAGCAATATTTTTTTATGCTCTTTGTGTTGTATTCTCTGTATATTCTGTATATTCTGTACTCTGTGTATTCTGTATATTCTCTGCATTCTTACGGGGTCCCGTACAGAGCCCTTTTTTGCAATTTGGCTCTTGGAACTTTATAAACAACAAAAGTGTACGTTTTTATTGAAGAACTTTTTTTCTGTACACTTTTTTGAAAAAAGAGCTCGGCATGCTAATCCCCAATAATACAGAGAGTATTTCAACGCAAAGAGCATTTGGAAAAAGTGTACAGAAAAAAAGTTCTTCAATAAAAACGTACACTTTTGTTGTTTACAAAGTTCCAAGAGCCAAATTGCAAAAAAGGGCTCTGTACGGGACCCCGCAATAATGCAGAGAATATTTCAACACAAAGAGCATCAAAAAATATTGCTTCTTCGCGAAATGCGGCTTCCCCGCGTGATCGAAAAAATCAAGCTGTTCCATATATTCTCTGTCAGTGTCTTTCCTGCGAGAAACATATCTGCTTCTCTGTCTCTGTCAACAGCGCCACTCGAGGTGAACTACGAAGACAGAGAAGCAGATATGTTTCTCGCAGGAAAGACACTGACAGAGAATATATGGAACAGCTTGATTTTTTCGATCACGCGGGGAAGCCGCATTTCGCGAAGAAGCAATATTTTTTGATGCTCTTTGTGTTGAAATATTCTCTGCATTATTGCGGGGTCCCGTACAGAGCCCTTTTTTGCAATTTGGCTCTTGGAACTTTGTAAACAACAAAAGTGTACGTTTTTATTGAAGAACTTTTTTTCTGTACACTTTTTCCAAATGCTCTTTGCGTTGAAATACTCTCTGTATTATTGGGGATTAGCATGCCGAGCTCTTTTTTCGAAAAAGTGTACAGAAAAAAAGTTCTTCAATAAAAACGTACACTTTTGTTGTTTACAAAGTTCCAAGAGCCAAATTGCAAAAAAGGGCTCTGTACGGGACCCCGCAATAATGCAGAGAATATTTCAACACAAAGAGCATCAAAAAATATTGCTTCTTCGCGAAATGCAGCTTACCCGCGTGATCGAAAAAATCAAGCTGTTTCATATTCTCTATCAGTGTCTTTCCTGCGAGAAACAAATCTGCTCTCTGTCTTCGTAGTTCACCTCGAGTGGCGCTGTTGAAGTTACTATTTTTGCTCCGGCGCAATAATTTATTATTTTAAAAAATGCTTAGCCAACTAAGGAAAATCGTCAAAGTTTTTCACCTTTGACAAGGGATAAGTTAAAATGTAAGCGGATGTAAGGGCTCTAACAAAGTATTGCTGAGAGCTGACAAGAAGATCCCCGGGGGGGCACAGAGGCAAGAGGGGTCTCCAGCTAGCGCCGCCTACCCCCACCTCTGACGGTCCGTACTCGCCGCCTACCCCCACCTCTGACGGTCCCGTACTCGCCGCGTGACCACGCCTTTTCAGCTGCTATGTCACACGACGCATAGTAGCAGGATTCCCGTATTTACGGAGGGCTACGATGTTTCACGACTTACAGCCCAGGGCTTGAAAACAGTTATGATATCGGTTTCGGTCCTTGAAACAGTTATGAAGGACCGATATTCTCAATAACTGTTATGAAGGCCCGAAATTTTGGTTGATATCGGTTTCGATTACGGTCCCTCGTACATGGATATCGGTCGTAGCATAACGGTCTAGGACCGTTATTTTTTCGGTCCTATATCGGTCCTCATATGAGTTCTAAGTTCTAAGTTTCAAGTTATAGCAATCAGGGCTTGAAACGGGTCCGAAAATAACTACCAACATTAAAAACGGTTATATTTTGGTCATAATTCAAAGTTGTTTTATTATAACAATAAATGTATACATTATTGACTATTTTTGAAGTGAAACTTCATTTGGCAGGGTGTAGGCCTAATTCGCGTCACGGAATTCGCGATACGAAAATGCGTAACGGAAGTGGTGGGGATGGTTAGCCGAGCTAGTCTTAAATAAAAAATGGCTGTATCTCGAGAAAAAATAACGAAATTTTCGAAAGGCTCAACCCCAAAGCATATAGGGTACGCCCAACCACATGACGTACGTAGTCTTTTGAATTTAAAAAAAAAACCACGTGCGGCAAAAGTGAAATTTCTTGCAGTCTAGTAATGTTTAGAAGTAAATTAAGATTGGAAATGGTAAATAATCCTAATGAAGCGACAATAAGATCAGGAACTTCGAAAGTTGCTGAGCTTCTCTCTAGGCTCTAGGTTTTCGCTTGCAGAGTGGTGAGTCTTGTGACCAAGAGGATGTGTTTTGTTTTACCAGAGATCATTCTGATTGGTATCCCCGCAAAAGCGTCACCGATGACGTGGAGTCAACAGTCGCGTCGGCAATCGACAATAAGGTGCCGGTCTCTTTGCCACCGATTACAAAGCATCGGCCGACCCTTAGAAGTCGCTGTGCCTAAAGCATCGGCCGAGCAACAAAGTATTAGAACCGATATGAAGACCGATATAGGACCGAAAAAATATCGGTCTTAGACCGTTATGCTAGGACCGATATCTATGTACGAAGGACCGTAATCGAAACCGATATCAACCAAAATCTCGGGCCTTTATAACAGTTATTCAGAATATCGGTCCTTCATAACTGTTTCGATCAAGCCCGAAATGAAACAGTTTCAAACAGTTATTTCCGGGCCCGTTTCAAGCCCTGCTTACAGCCAATATTCAATGCCGTGAATACGAGGATCCTATTGCAGTCATGAAAAGTGACAATTTACACAAGGAGAATGCAAAGCCTTCGCGTCACAGATTTAGTTGAGACTTTACCGAGTTACAGATCTCGTTCCCCTGATTACGAATATACCCCATTATAGGGGCAACTATTCAGTAATTTCCACATGTCAGTTTACATAGTTCACTCTTTTACTGATAATAAGTAATGGTGTGGCGTAGCGGCAGCGAGCTGAACTGCTATGCCGTGGGCTCGGGTTCGAGTCCCGTCGTAGTAACTTTTTTTATACTTTTTTTTAGCTTTTTACATGAGAGAGAGAGAGAGGGGGAGAGAGGGGGAGAGGGAGAGAGAGGGAGAGAGAGGGAGAGAGAGGGAGAGAGGGAGAGAGAGGGAGAGAGAGGGAGAGAGAGAGGGAGAGAGGGGGAGAGAGAGGGGGAGAGAGAGAGGGAGAGAGGGAGAGAGAGAGGGAGAGAGGGAGAGAGAGAGAGAGCGGTTTCGCCGCTCACGCACATTGGATGATGGAATTATGAATTCTGGAATAAACTTACCAAAATTCTCTCCCGCTCTCTCTCTCAAAAACTATTTTATACAATAGAAAAATACATAAATATAATAGAAAGATTTTAATTTATGGTGTTAATTAAAGATAGGATTACAATATATATACGATTATTAATATGTGCTGTAGACTGTTAATGTCAATACTGATTTGAACGTTTTATAATAAGAATAGGAAAATAAGAAAGTTTGACGTCATGACAGTTTTTCAGCAGTATTCTGAATTTTGTGCCTACGCCGTTGAGTACCCTCACTGAGTACCCTAGGGTACGTCTGATTCCCTCTCTTCGTCACGCGAATCGAGTAGTGGGGATGACTGCGTCGGCCAATAGGACGCTCCAGTCGAAACTGCGTGTGAGCCTAGGCGCCCCCCCCCCCCTCCAAGCCAACCAATCGGGCGCGCATTCTTGCCTACGTCACCGCATTCCTGCCAGGGATCTTCTTGTCAACTCTCAGCAATAGAACATTTTCAGCAACATCTCCTCTAAAAGATCCTGTAAAGTTCTCGTCCCAGCTGGTCCCAGTTCGGAAATTATGATGGTTTAAAGCGTCGCGTGACACGCAATTCCGCGGCGAGTCGCGTTGCACGAGACGCATGACGACCATTCAGCGGCTCTTAGGAGTATAAAGACCTAACCCAGACCTAACTTATGAATTTTTTTGATTATACGGCCATTGATAAACATTCGAACTTCTTGCTAGCTTAGTTGAATCATTTGTATTTGAGAGACTATAGTAACAGCATCATAGTATAGCAACACAGCAGTTTTTGCATATTGAAGACCTGTATTTTACCTTTGTTAAGAGGAATTATAGTATAGATTTTTGTTTATTCATAGATAAATAGAGTTATAAACGGAAAATCCGTATGATCAACTGAATATAGTCAATGACTTTGTAAAATATAATACTTAATTTTGTTTGAATTTTTGTAATTCTTTAAATATAAGACAGTAATAACACATTTTTGTTATTTCATTAAATGTAATAAACTTCATTCATTCAAAAATTATGGATTACTCTTGTATGAATGCCTGAATAGCCAGTTTCCAATTATTATTTATTATTCACACGAGTTTTCAGACATTTCCGGTAGTGTGACAAAAAAATGTTTCCTACAAAAAGTAATCAGTACTCAGTCTTCTACAAATCTCAATACAAAAAATTTGAATAATTTCTTTTTATAAATAAATTGT